>NW_025960369.1:0-32460 GCF_023159225.1 Perognathus longimembris pacificus
TGAGGGAACAGAGAAAAAAGCTCATTTAGGACCTGCACTTACGAAGGGGTTGGCAGCTGTATATCAGGGAGTAAACCTTCTGAGAATAAAAACAACTGGAGCTTGTTAAGGTAATTACAAAGGGGAAAGGATAATGTACTGGGAACTCCTCAGAAGAATCTGATTTGTGGTGAGGGCAGAGAGATAAAAGCTCATTTAGGAACACATGAACATGCTGCGTAGGTAGCTGTTTATCAGTAAATATCTCCACTGAGATTAAGAAAAGCAGTAGCTTAATAAATTAAGTACTTCCTGGTATGGTTACTGTACTGGTAACTCCCCAAAAGAATCTGGATTGTGTGAGGGAACAGTGAAAAAAGCTCATTTAGGACCTGCACTTACGAAGGGGGTAGGCAGCTGTATATCAGGGAGTAAACCTTCTGAGAATAAAAACAGCTGGAGCTTGTTAAGGTAATTACACAGGGGAAAGGATAATGTACTGGGAACTCCTCAGAAGAATCTGATTTGTGGTGAGGGCAGAGAGATAAAAGCTCATTTAGGAACGACATGAACATGCTGCGTAGGTAGCTGTTTATCAGTAAATATCTCCACTGAGATTAAGAAAAGCAGTAGCTTAATAAATTAAGTACTTCCTGGTATGGTTACTGTACTGGTAACTCCCAAAAGAATCTGGATTGTGGTGAGGGAACAGAGAAAAAAGCTCATTAGGACCTGCACTTACGAAGGGGGTAGGCAGCTGTATATCAGGGAGTAAACCTTCTGAGAATAAAAACAGCTGGAGCTTGTTAAGGTAATTACACAGGGGAAAGGATAATGTACTGGGAACTCCTCAGAAGAATCTGATTTGTGGTGAGGGCAGAGAGATAAAAGCTCATTTAGGAACGACATGAACATGCTGCGTAGGTAGCTGTTTATCAGTAAATATCTCCACTGAGATTAAGAAAAGCAGTAGCTTAATAAATTAAGTACTTCCTGGTATGGTTACTGTATTGGTAACTCCCCAAAAGAATCTGGATTGTGGTGAGGGAACAGAGAAAAAAGCTCATTTAGGACCTGCACTTACGAAGGGGGTAGGCAGCTGTATATCAGGGAGGTAAACCTTCTGAGAATAAAAACAGCTGGAGCTTGTTAAGTTAATTACACAGGGTTAAGGATAATGTACTGGGAACTCCTTAGAAGAATCTGATTTGTGGTGAGGGCAGAGAGATAAAAGCTCATTTAGGAACGACCTGAACATGCTGCGTAGGTAGCTGTTTATCAGTAAATATCTCCACTGAGATTAAGAAAAGCAGTAGCTTAATAAATTAAGTACTTCCTGGTATGGTTACTGTACTGGTAACTCCCCAAAAGAATCTGGATTGTGGTGAGGGAACAGAGAAAAAAAGCTCATTTTGGACCTGCACTTACGAAGGGGGTAGGCAGCTGTATATCAGGGATGTGAACCTTCTGAGAATAAAAACAGCTGGAGCTTGTTAAGGTAATTACACAGGGGAAAGGATAATGTACTGGGAACTCCTCAGAAGAATCTGATTTGTGGTGAGTGCAGAGAGATAAAAGCTCATTTAGGAACGACATGAACATGCTGCGTAGGTAGCTGTTTATCAGTAAATATCTCCACTGAGATTAAGAAAAGCAGTAGCTTAATAAATTAAGTACTTCCTGGTATGGTTACTGTACTGGTAACTCCCCAAAAGAATCTGGATTGTGGTGAGGGAACAGAGAAAAAAGCTCATTTAGGACCTGCACTTACGAAGGGGGTAGGCAGCTGTATATCAGGGAGTAAACCTTCTGAGAATAAAAACAGCTGGAGCTTGTTAAGGTAATTACACAGGGGAAAGGATAATGTACTGGGAACTCCTCAGAAGAATCTGATTTGTGGTGAGGGCAGAGAGATAAAAGCTCATTTAGGAACGACATGAACATGCTGCGTAGGTAGCTGTTTATCAGTAAATATCTCCACTGAGATTAAGAAAAGCAGTAGCTTAATAAATTAAGTACTTCCTGGTATGGTTACTGTACTGGTAACTCCCCAAAAGAATCTGGATTGTGGTGAGGGAACAGTGAAAAAAGCTCATTTAGGACCTGCACTTACGAAGGGGGTAGGCAGCTGTATATCAGGGAGTAAACCTTCTGAGAATAAAAACAGCTGGAGCTTGTTAAGGTAATTACACAGGGGAAAGGATAATGTACTGGGAACTCCTCAGAAGAATCTGATTTGTGGTGAGGGCAGAGAGATAAAAGCTCATTTAGGAACGACATGAACATGCTGCGTAGGTAGCTGTTTATCAGTAAATATCTCCACTGAGATTAAGAAAAGCAGTAGCTTAATAAATTAAGTACTTCCTGGTATGGTTACTGTACTGGTAACTCCCCAAAAGAATCTGGATTGTGGTGAGGGAACAGAGAAAAAAGCTCATTTAGGACCTGCACTTACGAAGGGGTAGGCAGCTGTATATCAGGGAGTAAACCTTCTGAGAATAAAAACAGCTGGAGCTTGTTAAGGTAATTACACAGGGGAAAGGATAATGTACTGGGAACTCCTCAGAAGAATCTGATTTGTGGTGAGGGCAGAGAGATAAAAGCTCATTTAGGAACGACATGAACATGCTGCGTAGGTAGCTGTTTATCAGTAAATATCTCCACTGAGATTAAGAAAAGCAGTAGCTTAATAAATTAAGTACTTCCTGGTATGGTTACTGTACTGGTAACTCCCCAAAAGAATCTGGATTGTGGTGAGGGAACAGAGAAAAAAGCTCATTTAGGACCTGCACTTACGAAGGGGGTAGGCAGCTGTATATCAGGGAGTAAACCTTCTGAGAATAAAAACAGCTGGAGCTTGTTAAGGTAATTACACAGGGGAAAGGATAATGTACTGGGAACTCCTCAGAAGAATCTGATTTGTGGTGAGGGCAGAGAGATAAAAGCTCATTTAGGAACGACTGAACATGCTGCATAGGTAGCTGTTTATCAGTAAATATCTCCACTGAGATTAAGAAAAGCAGTAGCTTAATAAATTAAGTACTTCCTGGTATGGTTACTGTACTGGTAACTCCCCAAAAGAATCTGGATTAGTGGTGAGGGAACAGAGAAAAAAGCTCATTTAGGACCTGCACTTACGAAGGGGGTAGGCAGCTGTATATCAGGGAGTAAACCTTCTGAGAATAAAAACAGCTGGAGCTTGTTAAGGTAATTACACAGGGGAAAGGATAATGTACTGGGAACTCCTCAGAAGAATCTGATTTGTGGTGAGGGCAGAGAGATAAAAGCTCATTTAGGAACGACATGAACATGCTGCGTAGGTAGCTGTTTATCAGTAAATATCTCCACTGAGATTAAGAAAAGCAGTAGCTTAATAAATTAAGTACTTCCTGGTATGGTTACTGTACTGGTAACTCCCCAAAAGAATCTGGATTGTGGTGAGGGAACAGAGAAAAAAAGCTCATTTAGGACCTGCACTTACGAAGGGGGTAGGCAGCTGTATATCAGGGAGTAAACCTTCTGAGAATAAAACAGCTGGAGCTTGTTAAGGTAATTACACAGGGGAAAGGATAATGTACTGGGAACTCCTCAGAAGAATCTGATTTGTGGTGAGGGCAGAGAGATAAAAGCTCATTTAGGAACGACATGAACATGCTGCGTAGGTAGCTGTTTATCAGTAAATATCTCCACTGAGATTAAGAAAAGCAGTAGCTTAATAAATAAGTACTTCCTGGTATGGTTACTGTACTGGTAACTCCCCAAAAGAATCTGGATTGTGGGTGAGGGAACAGAGAAAAAAGCTCATTTAGGACCTGCACTTACGAAGGGGGTAGGCAGCTGTATATCAGGGAGTAAACCTTCTGAGAATAAAAACAGCTGGAGCTTGTTAAGGTAATTACACAGGGGAAAGGATAATGTACTGGGAACTCCTCAGAAGAATCTGATTTGTGGTGAGGGCAGAGAGATAAAAGCTCATTTAGGAACGACATGAACATGCTGCGTAGGTAGCTGTTTATCAGTAAATATCTCCACTGAGATTAAGAAAAGAGTAGCTTAATAAATTAAGTACTTCCTGGTATGGTTACTGTACTGGTAACTCCCCAAAAGAATCTGGATTGTGGTGAGGGAACAGAGAAAAAAGCTCATTTAGGACCTGCACTTACGAAGGGGGTAGGCAGCTGTATATCAGGGAGTAAACCTTCTGAGAATAAAAACAGCTGGAGCTTGTTAAGGTAATTACACAGGGGAAAGGATAATGTACTGGGAACTCCTCAGAAGAATCTGATTTGTGGTGAGGGCAGAGAGATAAAAGCTCATTTAGGAACGACATGAACATGCTGCGTAGGTAGCTGTTTATCAGTAAATATCTCCACTGAGATTAAGAAAAGCAGTAGCTTAATAAATTAAGTACTTCCTGGTATGGTTACTGTACTGGTAACTCCCCAAAAGAATCTGGATTGTGGTGAGGGAACAGAGAAAAAAGCTCATTTAGGACCTGCACTTACGAAGGGGTAGGCAGCTGTATATCAGGGAGTAAACCTTCTGAGAATAAAAACAGCTGGAGCTTGTTAAGGTAATTACACAGGGGAAAGGATAATGTACTGGGAACTCCTCAGAAGAATCTGATTTGTGGTGAGGGCAGAGAGATAAAAGCTCATTTAGGAACGACATGAACATGCTGCGTAGGTAGCTGTTTATCAGTAAATATCTCCACTGAGATTAAGAAAAGCAGTAGCTTAATAAATTAAGTACTTCCTGGTATGGTTACTGTACTGGTAACTCCCCAAAAGAATCTGGATTGTGGTGAGGGAACAGAGAAAAAAGCTCATTTAGGACCTGCACTTACGAAGGGGGTAGGCAGCTGTATATCAGGGAGTAAACCTTCTGAGAATAAAAACAGCTGGAGCTTGTTAAGGTAATTACACAGGGGAAAGGATAATGTACTGGGAACTCCTCAGAAGAATCTGATTTGTGGTGAGGGCAGAGAGATAAAAGCTCATTTAGGAACGACATGAACATGCTGCATAGGTAGCTGTTTATCAGTAAATATCTCCACTGAGATTAAGAAAAGCAGTAGCTTAATAAATTAAGTACTTCCTGGTATGGTTACTGTACTGGTAACTCCCCAAAAGAATCTGGATTGTGGTGAGGGAACAGAGAAAAAAGCTCATTTAGGACCTGCACTTACGAAGGGGGTAGGCAGCTGTATATCAGGGAGTAAACCTTCTGAGAATAAAAACAGCTGGAGCTTGTTAAGGTAATTACACAGGGGAAAGGATAATGTACTGGGAACTCCTCAGAAGAATCTGATTTGTGGTGAGGGCAGAGAGATAAAAGCTCATTTAGGAACGACATGAACATGCTGCGTAGGTAGCTGTTTATCAGTAAATATCTCCACTGAGATTAAGAAAAGCAGTAGCTTAATAAATTAAGTACTTCCTGGTATGGTTACTGTACTGGTAACTCCCCAAAAGAATCTGGATTGTGGTGAGGGAACAGAGAAAAAAGCTCATTTAGGACCTGCACTTACGAAGGGGGTAGGCAGCTGTATATCAGGGAGTAAACCTTCTGAGAATAAAACAGCTGGAGCTTGTTAAGGTAATTACACAGGGGAAAGGATAATGTACTGGGAACTCCTCAGAAGAATCTGATTTGTGGTGAGGGCAGAGAGATAAAAGCTCATTTAGGAACGACATGAACATGCTGCGTAGGTAGCTGTTTATCAGTAAATATCTCCACTGAGATTAAGAAAAGCAGTAGCTTAATAAATTAAGTACTTCCTGGTATGGTTACTGTACTGGTAACTCCCCAAAAGAATCTGGATTGTGGGTGAGGGAACAGAGAAAAAAGCTCATTTAGGACCTGCACTTACGAAGGGGGTAGGCAGCTGTATATCAGGGAGTAAACCTTCTGAGAATAAAAACAGCTGGAGCTTGTTAAGGTAATTACACAGGGGAAAGGATAATGTACTGGGAACTCCTCAGAAGAATCTGATTTGTGGTGAGGGCAGAGAGATAAAAGCTCATTTAGGAACGACATGAACATGCTGCGTAGGTAGCTGTTTATCAGTAAATATCTCCACTGAGATTAAGAAAAGCAGTAGCTTAATAAATTAAGTACTTCCTGGTATGGTTACTGTACTGGTAACTCCCCAAAAGAATCTGGATTGTGGTGAGGGAACAGAGAAAAAAGCTCATTTAGGACCTGCACTTACGAAGGGGGTAGGCAGCTGTATATCAGGGAGTAAACCTTCTGAGAATAAAAACAGCTGGAGCTTGTTAAGGTAATTACACAGGGGAAAGGATAATGTACTGGGAACTCCTCAGAAGAATCTGATTTGTGGTGAGGGCAGAGAGATAAAAGCTCATTTAGGAACGACATGAACATGCTGCGTAGGTAGCTGTTTATCAGTAAATATCTCCACTGAGATTAAGAAAAGCAGTAGCTTAATAAATTAAGTACTTCCTGGTATGGTTACTGTACTGGTAACTCCCCAAAAGAATCTGGATTGTGGTGAGGGAACAGAGAAAAAAGCTCATTTAGGACCTGCACTTACGAAGGGGGTAGGCAGCTGTATATCAGGGAGTAAACCTTCTGAGAATAAAAACAGCTGGAGCTTGTTAAGGTAATTACACAGGGGAAAGGATAATGTACTGGGAACTCCTCAGAAGAATCTGATTTGTGGTGAGGGCAGAGAGATAAAAGCTCATTTAGGAACGACATGAACATGCTGCGTAGGTAGCTGTTTATCAGTAAATATCTCCACTGAGATTAAGAAAAGCAGTAGCTTAATAAATTAAGTACTTCCTGGTATGGTTACTGTACTGGTAACTCCCCAAAAGAATCTGGATTGTGGTGAGGGAACAGAGAAAAAAGCTCATTTAGGACCTGCACTTACGAAGGGGGTAGGCAGCTGTATATCAGGGAGTAAACCTTCTGAGAATAAAAACAGCTGGAGCTTGTTAAGGTAATTACACAGGGGAAAGGATAATGTACTGGGAACTCCTCAGAAGAATCTGATTTGTGGTGAGGGCAGAGAGATAAAAGCTCATTTAGGAACGACATGAACATGCTGCGTAGGTAGCTGTTTATCAGTAAATATCTCCACTGAGATTAAGAAAAGCAGTAGCTTAATAAATTAAGTACTTCCTGGTATGGTTACTGTACTGGTAACTCCCCAAAAGAATCTGGATTGTGGTGAGGGAACAGAGAAAAAAGCTCATTTAGGACCTGCACTTACGAAGGGGGTAGGCAGCTGTATATCAGGGAGTAAACCTTCTGAGAATAAAAACAGCTGGAGCTTGTTAAGGTAATTACACAGGGGAAAGGATAATGTACTGGGAACTCCTCAGAAGAATCTGATTTGTGGTGAGGGCAGAGAGATAAAAGCTCATTTAGGAACGACCTGAACATGCTGCGTAGGTAGCTGTTTATCAGTAAATATCTCCACTGAGATTAAGAAAAGCAGTAGCTTAATAAATTAAGTACTTCCTGGTATGGTTACTGTACTGGTAACTCCCCAAAAGAATCTGGATTGTGGTGAGGGAACAGAGAAAAAAGCTCATTTAGGACCTGCACTTACGAAGGGGGTAGGCAGCTGTATATCAGGGAGTAAACCTTCTGAGAATAAAAACAGCTGGAGCTTGTTAAGGTAATTACACAGGGGAAAGGATAATGTACTGGGAACTCCTCAGAAGAATCTGATTTGTGGTGAGGGCAGAGAGATAAAAGCTCATTTAGGAACGACATGAACATGCTGCGTAGGTAGCTGTTTATCAGTAAATATCTCACTGAGATTAAGAAAAGCAGTAGCTTAATAAATTAAGTACTTCCTGGTATGGTTACTGTACTGGTAACTCCCCAAAAGAATCTGGATTGTGGTGAGGGAACAGAGAAAAAAGCTCATTTAGGACCTGCACTTACGAAGGGGGTAGGCAGCTGTATATCAGGGAGTAAACCTTCTGAGAATAAAAACAGCTGGAGCTTGTTAAGGTAATTACACAGGGGAAAGGATAATGTACTGGGAACTCCTCAGAAGAATCTGATTTGTGGTGAGGGCAGAGAGATAAAAGCTCATTTAGGAACGACATGAACATGCTGCGTAGGTAGCTGTTTATCAGTAAATATCTCCACTGAGATTAAGAAAAGCAGTAGCTTAATAAATTAAGTACTTCCTGGTATGGTTACTGTACTGGTAACTCCCCAAAAGAATCTGGATTGTGGTGAGGGAACAGAGAAAAAAGCTCATTTAGGACCTGCACTTACGAAGGGGGTAGGCAGCTGTATATCAGGGAGTAAACCTTCTGAGAATAAAAACAGCTGGAGCTTGTTAAGGTAATTACACAGGGGAAAGGATAATGTACTGGGAACTCCTCAGAAGAATCTGATTTGTGGTGAGGGCAGAGAGATAAAAGCTCATTTAGGAACGACATGAACATGCTGCGTAGGTAGCTGTTTATCAGTAAATATCTCCACTGAGATTAAGAAAAGCAGTAGCTTAATAAATTAAGTACTTCCTGGTATGGTTACTGTACTGGTAACTCCCCAAAAGAATCTGGATTGTGGTGAGGGAACAGAGAAAAAAGCTCATTTAGGACCTGCACTTACGAAGGGGGTAGGCAGCTGTATATCAGGGAGTAAACCTTCTGAGAATAAAAACAGCTGGAGCTTGTTAAGGTAATTACACAGGGGAAAGGATAATGTACTGGGAACTCCTCAGAAGAATCTGATTTGTGGTGAGGGCAGAGAGATAAAAGCTCATTTAGGAACGACATGAACATGCTGCGTAGGTAGCTGTTTATCAGTAAATATCTCCACTGAGATTAAGAAAAGCAGTAGCTTAATAAATTAAGTACTTCCTGGTATGGTTACTGTACTGGTAACTCCCCAAAAGAATCTGGATTGTGGTGAGGGAACAGAGAAAAAAGCTCATTTAGGACCTGCACTTACGAAGGGGGTAGGCAGCTGTATATCAGGGAGTAAACCTTCTGAGAATAAAAACAGCTGGAGCTTGTTAAGGTAATTACACAGGGGAAAGGATAATGTACTGGGAACTCCTCAGAAGAATCTGATTTGTGGTGAGGGCAGAGAGATAAAAGCTCATTTAGGAACGACATGAACATGCTGCGTAGGTAGCTGTTTATCAGTAAATATCTCCACTGAGATTAAGAAAAGCAGTAGCTTAATAAATTAAGTACTTCCTGGTATGGTTACTGTACTGGTAACTCCCCAAAAGAATCTGGATTGTGGTGAGGGAACAGAGAAAAAAGCTCATTTAGGACCTGCACTTACGAAGGGGGTAGGCAGCTGTATATCAGGGAGTAAACCTTCTGAGAATAAAAACAGCTGGAGCTTGTTAAGGTAATTACACAGGGGAAAGGATAATGTACTGGGAACTCCTCAGAAGAATCTGATTTGTGGTGAGGGCAGAGAGATAAAAGCTCATTTAGGAACGACATGAACATGCTGCGTAGGTAGCTGTTTATCAGTAAATATCTCCACTGAGATTAAGAAAAGCAGTAGCTTAATAAATTAAGTACTTCCTGGTATGGTTACTGTACTGGTAACTCCCCAAAAGAATCTGGATTGTGGTGAGGGAACAGAGAAAAAAGCTCATTTAGGACCTGCACTTACGAAGGGGGTAGGCAGCTGTATATCAGGGAGTAAACCTTCTGAGAATAAAAACAGCTGGAGCTTGTTAAGGTAATTACACAGGGGAAAGGATAATGTACTGGGAACTCCTCAGAAGAATCTGATTTGTGGTGAGGGCAGAGAGATAAAAGCTCATTTAGGAACGACATGAACATGCTGCGTAGGTAGCTGTTTATCAGTAAATATCTCCACTGAGATTAAGAAAAGCAGTAGCTTAATAAATTAAGTACTTCCTGGTATGGTTACTGTACTGGTAACTCCCCAAAAGAATCTGGATTGTGGTGAGGGAACAGAGAAAAAAGCTCATTTAGGACCTGCACTTACGAAGGGGGTAGGCAGCTGTATATCAGGGAGTAAACCTTCTGAGAATAAAAACAGCTGGAGCTTGTTAAGGTAATTACACAGGGGAAAGGATAATGTACTGGGAACTCCTCAGAAGAATCTGATTTGTGGTGAGGGCAGAGAGATAAAAGCTCATTTAGGAACGACATGAACATGCTGCGTAGGTAGCTGTTTATCAGTAAATATCTCCACTGAGATTAAGAAAAGCAGTAGCTTAATAAATTAAGTACTTCCTGGTATGGTTACTGTACTGGTAACTCCCCAAAAGAATCTGGATTGTGGTGAGGGAACAGAGAAAAAAGCTCATTTAGGACCTGCACTTACGAAGGGGGTAGGCAGCTGTATATCAGGGAGTAAACCTTCTGAGAATAAAAACAGCTGGAGCTTGTTAAGGTAATTACACAGGGGAAAGGATAATGTACTGGGAACTCCTCAGAAGAATCTGATTTGTGGTGAGGGCAGAGAGATAAAAGCTCATTTAGGAACGACATGAACATGCTGCGTAGGTAGCTGTTTATCAGTAAATATCTCCACTGAGATTAAGAAAAGCAGTAGCTTAATAAATTAAGTACTTCCTGGTATGGTTACTGTACTGGTAACTCCCCAAAAGAATCTGGATTGTGGTGAGGGAACAGAGAAAAAAGCTCATTTAGGACCTGCACTTACGAAGGGGGTAGGCAGCTGTATATCAGGGAGTAAACCTTCTGAGAATAAAAACAGCTGGAGCTTGTTAAGGTAATTACACAGGGGAAAGGATAATGTACTGGGAACTCCTCAGAAGAATCTGATTTGTGGTGAGGGCAGAGAGATAAAAGCTCATTTAGGAACGACATGAACATGCTGCGTAGGTAGCTGTTTATCAGTAAATATCTCCACTGAGATTAAGAAAAGCAGTAGCTTAATAAATTAAGTACTTCCTGGTATGGTTACTGTACTGGTAACTCCCCAAAAGAATCTGGATTGTGGTGAGGGAACAGAGAAAAAAGCTCATTTAGGACCTGCACTTACGAAGGGGGTAGGCAGCTGTATATCAGGGAGTAAACCTTCTGAGAATAAAAACAGCTGGAGCTTGTTAAGGTACTTACACAGGGGAAAGGATAATGTACTGGGAACTCCTCAGAAGAATCTGATTTGTGGTGAGGGCAGAGAGATAAAAGCTCATTTAGGAACGACCTGAACATGCTGCGTAGGTAGCTGTTTATCAGTAAATATCTCCACTGAGATTAAGAAAAGCAGTAGCTTAATAAATTAAGTACTTCCTGGTATGGTTACTGTACTGGTAACTCCCCAAAAGAATCTGGATTGTGGTGAGGGAACAGAGAAAAAAGCTCATTTAGGACCTGCACTTACGAAGGGGGTAGGCAGCTGTATATCAGGGAGTAAACCTTCTGAGAATAAAAACAGCTGGAGCTTGTTAAGGTACTTACACAGGGGAAAGGATAATGTACTGGGAACTCCTCAGAAGAATCTGATTTGTGGTGAGGGCAGAGAGATAAAAGCTCATTTAGGAACGACATGAACATGCTGCGTAGGTAGCTGTTTATCAGTAAATATCTCCACTGAGATTAAGAAAAGCAGTAGCTTAATAAATTAAGTACTTCCTGGTATGGTTACTGTACTGGTAACTCCCCAAAAGAATCTGGATTGTGGTGAGGGAACAGAGAAAAAAGCTCATTTAGGACCTGCACTTACGAAGGGGGTAGGCAGCTGTATATCAGGGAGTAAACCTTCTGAGAATAAAAACAGCTGGAGCTTGTTAAGGTAATTACACAGGGGAAAGGATAATGTACTGGGAACTCCTCAGAAGAATCTGATTTGTGGTGAGGGCAGAGAGATAAAAGCTCATTTAGGAACGACATGAACATGCTGCGTAGGTAGCTGTTTATCAGTAAATATCTCCACTGAGATTAAGAAAAGCAGTAGCTTAATAAATTAAGTACTTCCTGGTATGGTTACTGTACTGGTAACTCCCCAAAAGAATCTGGATTGTGGTGAGGGAACAGAGAAAAAAGCTCATTTAGGACCTGCACTTACGAAGGGGGTAGGCAGCTGTATATCAGGGAGTAAACCTTCTGAGAATAAAAACAGCTGGAGCTTGTTAAGGTAATTACACAGGGGAAAGGATAATGTACTGGGAACTCCTCAGAAGAATCTGATTTGTGGTGAGGGCAGAGAGATAAAAGCTCATTTAGGAACGACATGAACATGCTGCGTAGGTAGCTGTTTATCAGTAAATATCTCCACTGAGATTAAGAAAAGCAGTAGCTTAATAAATTAAGTACTTCCTGGTATGGTTACTGTACTGGTAACTCCCCAAAAGAATCTGGATTGTGGTGAGGGAACAGAGAAAAAAGCTCATTTAGGACCTGCACTTACGAAGGGGGTAGGCAGCTGTATATCAGGGAGTAAACCTTCTGAGAATAAAAACAGCTGGAGCTTGTTAAGGTAATTACACAGGGGAAAGGATAATGTACTGGGAACTCCTCAGAAGAATCTGATTTGTGGTGAGGGCAGAGAGATAAAAGCTCATTTAGGAACGACATGAACATGCTGCGTAGGTAGCTGTTTATCAGTAAATATCTCCACTGAGATTAAGAAAAGCAGTAGCTTAATAAATTAAGTACTTCCTGGTATGGTTACTGTACTGGTAACTCCCCAAAAGAATCTGGATTGTGGTGAGGGAACAGAGAAAAAAGCTCATTTAGGACCTGCACTTACGAAGGGGGTAGGCAGCTGTATATCAGGGAGTAAACCTTCTGAGAATAAAAACAGCTGGAGCTTGTTAAGGTAATTACACAGGGGAAAGGATAATGTACTGGGAACTCCTCAGAAGAATCTGATTTGTGGTGAGGGCAGAGAGATAAAAGCTCATTTAGGAACGACATGAACATGCTGCGTAGGTAGCTGTTTATCAGTAAATATCTCCACTGAGATTAAGAAAAGCAGTAGCTTAATAAATTAAGTCCTTCCTGGTATGGTTACTGTACTGGTAACTCCCCAAAAGAATCTGGATTGTGGTGAGGGAACAGAGAAAAAAGCTCATTTAGGACCTGCACTTACGAAGGGGGTAGGCAGCTGTATATCAGGGAGTAAACCTTCTGAGAATAAAAACAGCTGGAGCTTGTTAAGGTACTTACACAGGGGAAAGGATAATGTACTGGGAACTCCTCAGAAGAATCTGATTTGTGGTGAGGGCAGAGAGATAAAAGCTCATTTAGGAACGACCTGAACATGCTGCGTAGGTAGCTGTTTATCAGTAAATATCTCCACTGAGATTAAGAAAAGCAGTAGCTTAATAAATTAAGTACTTCCTGGTATGGTTACTGTACTGGTAACTCCCCAAAAGAATCTGGATTGTGGTGAGGGAACAGAGAAAAAAGCTCATTTAGGACCTGCACTTACGAAGGGGGTAGGCAGCTGTATATCAGGGAGTAAACCTTCTGAGAATAAAAACAGCTGGAGCTTGTTAAGGTACTTACACAGGGGAAAGGATAATGTACTGGGAACTCCTCAGAAGAATCTGATTTGTGGTGAGGGCAGAGAGATAAAAGCTCATTTAGGAACGACATGAACATGCTGCGTAGGTAGCTGTTTATCAGTAAATATCTCCACTGAGATTAAGAAAAGCAGTAGCTTAATAAATTAAGTACTTCCTGGTATGGTTACTGTACTGGTAACTCCCCAAAAGAATCTGGATTGTGGTGAGGGAACAGAGAAAAAAGCTCATTTAGGACCTGCACTTACGAAGGGGGTAGGCAGCTGTATATCAGGGAGTAAACCTTCTGAGAATAAAAACAGCTGGAGCTTGTTAAGGTAATTACACAGGGGAAAGGATAATGTACTGGGAACTCCTCAGAAGAATCTGATTTGTGGTGAGGGCAGAGAGATAAAAGCTCATTTAGGAACGACATGAACATGCTGCGTAGGTAGCTGTTTATCAGTAAATATCTCCACTGAGATTAAGAAAAGCAGTAGCTTAATAAATTAAGTACTTCCTGGTATGGTTACTGTACTGGTAACTCCCCAAAAGAATCTGGATTGTGGTGAGGGAACAGAGAAAAAAGCTCATTTAGGACCTGCACTTACGAAGGGGGTAGGCAGCTGTATATCAGGGAGTAAACCTTCTGAGAATAAAAACAGCTGGAGCTTGTTAAGGTAATTACACAGGGAAAGGATAATGTACTGGGAACTCCTCAGAAGAATCTGATTTGTGGTGAGGGCAGAGAGATAAAAGCTCATTTAGGAACGACATGAACATGCTGCGTAGGTAGCTGTTTATCAGTAAATATCTCCACTGAGATTAAGAAAAGCAGTAGCTTAATAAATTAAGTACTTCCTGGTATGGTTACTGTACTGGTAACTCCCCAAAAGAATCTGGATTGTGGTGAGGGAACAGAGAAAAAAGCTCATTTAGGACCTGCACTTACGAAGGGGGTAGGCAGCTGTATATCAGGGAGTAAACCTTCTGACAATAAAAACAGCTGGAGCTTGTTAAGGTAATTACACAGGGGAAAGGATAATGTACTGGGAACTCCTCAGAAGAATCTGATTTGTGGTGAGGGCAGAGAGATAAAAGCTCATTTAGGAACGACATGAACATGCTGCGTAGGTAGCTGTTTATCAGTAAATATCTCCACTGAGATTAAGAAAAGCAGTAGCTTAATAAATTAAGTACTTCCTGGTATGGTTACTGTACTGGTAACTCCCCAAAAGAATCTGGATTGTGGTGAGGGAACAGAGAAAAAAGCTCATTTAGGACCTGCACTTACGAAGGGGGTAGGCAGCTGTATATCAGGGAGTAAACCTTCTGAGAATAAAAACAGCTGGAGCTTGTTAAGGTAATTACACAGGGGAAAGGATAATGTACTGGGAACTCCTCAGAAGAATCTGATTTGTGGTGAGGGCAGAGAGATAAAAGCTCATTTAGGAACGACATGAACATGCTGCGTAGGTAGCTGTTTATCAGTAAATATCTCCACTGAGATTAAGAAAAGCAGTAGCTTAATAAATTAAGTACTTCCTGGTATGGTTACTGTACTGGTAACTCCCCAAAAGAATCTGGATTGTGGTGAGGGAACAGAGAAAAAAGCTCATTTAGGACCTGCACTTACGAAGGGGGTAGGCAGCTGTATATCAGGGAGTAAACCTTCTGAGAATAAAAACAGCTGGAGCTTGTTAAGGTACTTACACAGGGGAAAGGATAATGTACTGGGAACTCCTCAGAAGAATCTGATTTGTGGTGAGGGCAGAGAGATAAAAGCTCATTTAGGAACGACCTGAACATGCTGCGTAGGTAGCTGTTTATCAGTAAATATCTCCACTGAGATTAAGAAAAGCAGTAGCTTAATAAATTAAGTACTTCCTGGTATGGTTACTGTACTGGTAACTCCCCAAAAGAATCTGGATTGTGGTGAGGGAACAGAGAAAAAAGCTCATTTAGGACCTGCACTTACGAAGGGGGTAGGCAGCTGTATATCAGGGAGTAAACCTTCTGAGAATAAAAACAGCTGGAGCTTGTTAAGGTAATTACACAGGGGAAAGGATAATGTACTGGGAACTCCTCAGAAGAATCTGATTTGTGGTGAGGGCAGAGAGATAAAAGCTCATTTAGGAACGACATGAACATGCTGCGTAGGTAGCTGTTTATCAGTAAATATCTCCACTGAGATTAAGAAAAGCAGTAGCTTAATAAATTAAGTACTTCCTGGTATGGTTACTGTACTGGTAACTCCCCAAAAGAATCTGGATTGTGGTGAGGGAACAGAGAAAAAAGCTCATTTAGGACCTGCACTTACGAAGGGGGTAGGCAGCTGTATATCAGGGAGTAAACCTTCTGAGAATAAAAACAGCTGGAGCTTGTTAAGGTAATTACACAGGGGAAAGGATAATGTACTGGGAACTCCTCAGAAGAATCTGATTTGTGGTGAGGGCAGAGAGATAAAAGCTCATTTAGGAACGACATGAACATGCTGCGTAGGTAGCTGTTTATCAGTAAATATCTCCACTGAGATTAAGAAAAGCAGTAGCTTAATAAATTAAGTACTTCCTGGTATGGTTACTGTACTGGTAACTCCCCAAAAGAATCTGGATTGTGGTGAGGGAACAGAGAAAAAAGCTCATTTAGGACCTGCACTTACGAAGGGGGTAGGCAGCTGTATATCAGGGAGTAAACCTTCTGACAATAAAAACAGCTGGAGCTTGTTAAGGTAATTACACAGGGAAAGGATAATGTACTGGGAACTCCTCAGAAGAATCTGATTTGTGGTGAGGGCAGAGAGATAAAAGCTCATTTAGGAACGACATGAACATGCTGCGTAGGTAGCTGTTTATCAGTAAATATCTCCACTGAGATTAAGAAAAGCAGTAGCTTAATAAATTAAGTACTTCCTGGTATGGTTACTGTACTGGTAACTCCCCAAAAGAATCTGGATTGTGGTGAGGGAACAGAGAAAAAAGCTCATTTAGGACCTGCACTTACGAAGGGGGTAGGCAGCTGTATATCAGGGAGTAAACCTTCTGAGAATAAAAACAGCTGGAGCTTGTTAAGGTAATTACACAGGGGAAAGGATAATGTACTGGGAACTCCTCAGAAGAATCTGATTTGTGGTGAGGGCAGAGAGATAAAAGCTCATTTAGGAACGACATGAACATGCTGCGTAGGTAGCTGTTTATCAGTAAATATCTCCACTGAGATTAAGAAAAGCAGTAGCTTAATAAATTAAGTACTTCCTGGTATGGTTACTGTACTGGTAACTCCCCAAAAGAATCTGGATTGTGGTGAGGGAACAGAGAAAAAAGCTCATTTAGGACCTGCACTTACGAAGGGGGTAGGCAGCTGTATATCAGGGAGTAAACCTTCTGAGAATAAAAACAGCTGGAGCTTGTTAAGGTAATTACACAGGGGAAAGGATAATGTACTGGGAACTCCTCAGAAGAATCTGATTTGTGGTGAGGGCAGAGAGATAAAAGCTCATTTAGGAACGACATGAACATGCTGCGTAGGTAGCTGTTTATCAGTAAATATCTCCACTGAGATTAAGAAAAGCAGTAGCTTAATAAATTAAGTACTTCCTGGTATGGTTACTGTACTGGTAACTCCCCAAAAGAATCTGGATTGTGGTGAGGGAACAGAGAAAAAAGCTCATTTAGGACCTGCACTTACGAAGGGGGTAGGCAGCTGTATATCAGGGAGTAAACCTTCTGAGAATAAAAACAGCTGGAGCTTGTTAAGGTAATTACACAGGGGAAAGGATAATGTACTGGGAACTCCTCAGAAGAATCTGATTTGTGGTGAGGGCAGAGAGATAAAAGCTCATTTAGGAACGACATGAACATGCTGCGTAGGTAGCTGTTTATCAGTAAATATCTCCACTGAGATTAAGAAAAGCAGTAGCTTAATAAATTAAGTACTTCCTGGTATGGTTACTGTACTGGTAACTCCCCAAAAGAATCTGGATTGTGGTGAGGGAACAGAGAAAAAAGCTCATTTAGGACCTGCACTTACGAAGGGGGTAGGCAGCTGTATATCAGGGAGTAAACCTTCTGAGAATAAAAACAGCTGGAGCTTGTTAAGGTAATTACACAGGGGAAAGGATAATGTACTGGGAACTCCTCAGAAGAATCTGATTTGTGGTGAGGGCAGAGAGATAAAAGCTCATTTAGGAACGACATGAACATGCTGCGTAGGTAGCTGTTTATCAGTAAATATCTCCACTGAGATTAAGAAAAGCAGTAGCTTAATAAATTAAGTACTTCCTGGTATGGTTACTGTACTGGTAACTCCCCAAAAGAATCTGGATTGTGGTGAGGGAACAGAGAAAAAAGCTCATTTAGGACCTGCACTTACGAAGGGGGTAGGCAGCTGTATATCAGGGAGTAAACCTTCTGAGAATAAAAACAGCTGGAGCTTGTTAAGGTAATTACACAGGGGAAAGGATAATGTACTGGGAACTCCTCAGAAGAATCTGATTTGTGGTGAGGGCAGAGAGATAAAAGCTCATTTAGGAACGACATGAACATGCTGCGTAGGTAGCTGTTTATCAGTAAATATCTCCACTGAGATTAAGAAAAGCAGTAGCTTAATAAATTAAGTACTTCCTGGTATGGTTACTGTACTGGTAACTCCCCAAAAGAATCTGGATTGTGGTGAGGGAACAGAGAAAAAAGCTCATTTAGGACCTGCACTTACGAAGGGGGTAGGCAGCTGTATATCAGGGAGTAAACCTTCTGAGAATAAAAACAGCTGGAGCTTGTTAAGGTAATTACACAGGGGAAAGGATAATGTACTGGGAACTCCTCAGAAGAATCTGATTTGTGGTGAGGGCAGAGAGATAAAAGCTCATTTAGGAACGACATGAACATGCTGCGTAGGTAGCTGTTTATCAGTAAATATCTCCACTGAGATTAAGAAAAGCAGTAGCTTAATAAATTAAGTACTTCCTGGTATGGTTACTGTACTGGTAACTCCCCAAAAGAATCTGGATTGTGGTGAGGGAACAGAGAAAAAAGCTCATTTAGGACCTGCACTTACGAAGGGGGTAGGCAGCTGTATATCAGGGAGTAAACCTTCTGAGAATAAAAACAGCTGGAGCTTGTTAAGGTAATTACACAGGGGAAAGGATAATGTACTGGGAACTCCTCAGAAGAATCTGATTTGTGGTGAGGGCAGAGAGATAAAAGCTCATTTAGGAACGACATGAACATGCTGCGTAGGTAGCTGTTTATCAGTAAATATCTCCACTGAGATTAAGAAAAGCAGTAGCTTAATAAATTAAGTACTTCCTGGTATGGTTACTGTACTGGTAACTCCCCAAAAGAATCTGGATTGTGGTGAGGGAACAGAGAAAAAAGCTCATTTAGGACCTGCACTTACGAAGGGGGTAGGCAGCTGTATATCAGGGAGTAAACCTTCTGAGAATAAAAACAGCTGGAGCTTGTTAAGGTAATTACACAGGGGAAAGGATAATGTACTGGGAACTCCTCAGAAGAATCTGATTTGTGGTGAGGGCAGAGAGATAAAAGCTCATTTAGGAACGACATGAACATGCTGCGTAGGTAGCTGTTTATCAGTAAATATCTCCACTGAGATTAAGAAAAGCAGTAGCTTAATAAATTAAGTACTTCCTGGTATGGTTACTGTACTGGTAACTCCCCAAAAGAATCTGGATTGTGGTGAGGGAACAGAGAAAAAAGCTCATTTAGGTACCTGCACTTACGAAGGGGGTAGGCAGCTGTATATCAGGGAGTAAACCTTCTGAGAATAAAAACAGCTGGAGCTTGTTAAGGTAATTACACAGGGGAAAGGATAATGTACTGGGAACTCCTCAGAAGAATCTGATTTGTGGTGAGGGCAGAGAGATAAAAGCTCATTTAGGAACGACATGAACATGCTGCGTAGGTAGCTGTTTATCAGTAAATATCTCCACTGAGATTAAGAAAAGCAGTAGCTTAATAAATTAAGTACTTCCTGGTATGGTTACTGTACTGGTAACTCCCCAAAAGAATCTGGATTGTGGTGAGGGAACAGAGAAAAAAGCTCATTTAGGACCTGCACTTACGAAGGGGGTAGGCAGCTGTATATCAGGGAGTAAACCTTCTGAGAATAAAAACAGCTGGAGCTTGTTAAGGTAATTACACAGGGGAAAGGATAATGTACTGGGAACTCCTCAGAAGAATCTGATTTGTGGTGAGGGCAGAGAGATAAAAGCTCATTTAGGAACGACATGAACATGCTGCGTAGGTAGCTGTTTATCAGTAAATATCTCCACTGAGATTAAGAAAAGCAGTAGCTTAATAAATTAAGTACTTCCTGGTATGGTTACTGTACTGGTAACTCCCCAAAAGAATCTGGATTGTGTGAGGGAACAGAGAAAAAAGCTCATTTAGGACCTGCACTTACGAAGGGGGTAGGCAGCTGTATATCAGGGAGTAAACCTTCTGAGAATAAAAACAGCTGGAGCTTGTTAAGGTAATTACACAGGGGAAAGGATAATGTACTGGGAACTCCTCAGAAGAATCTGATTTGTGGTGAGGGCAGAGAGATAAAAGCTCATTTAGGAACGACATGAACATGCTGCGTAGGTAGCTGTTTATCAGTAAATATCTCCACTGAGATTAAGAAAAGCAGTAGCTTAATAAATTAAGTACTTCCTGGTATGGTTACTGTACTGGTAACTCCCCAAAAGAATCTGGATTGTGGTGAGGGAACAGAGAAAAAAGCTCATTTAGGACCTGCACTTACGAAGGGGGTAGGCAGCTGTATATCAGGGAGTAAACCTTCTGAGAATAAAAACAGCTGGAGCTTGTTAAGGTAATTACACAGGGGAAAGGATAATGTACTGGGAACTCCTCAGAAGAATCTGATTTGTGGTGAGGGCAGAGAGATAAAAGCTCATTTAGGAACGACATGAACATGCTGCGTAGGTAGCTGTTTATCAGTAAATATCTCCACTGAGATTAAGAAAAGCAGTAGCTTAATAAATTAAGTACTTCCTGGTATGGTTACTGTACTGGTAACTCCCCAAAAGAATCTGGATTGTGGTGAGGGAACAGAGAAAAAAGCTCATTTAGGACCTGCACTTACGAAGGGGGTAGGCAGCTGTATATCAGGGAGTAAACCTTCTGAGAATAAAAACAGCTGGAGCTTGTTAAGGTAATTACACAGGGGAAAGGATAATGTACTGGGAACTCCTCAGAAGAATCTGATTTGTGGTGAGGGCAGAGAGATAAAAGCTCATTTAGGAACGACATGAACATGCTGCGTAGGTAGCTGTTTATCAGTAAATATCTCCACTGAGATTAAGAAAAGCAGTAGCTTAATAAATTAAGTACTTCCTGGTATGGTTACTGTACTGGTAACTCCCCAAAAGAATCTGGATTGTGGTGAGGGAACAGAGAAAAAAGCTCATTTAGGACCTGCACTTACGAAGGGGGTAGGCAGCTGTATATCAGGGAGTAAACCTTCTGAGAATAAAAACAGCTGGAGCTTGTTAAGGTAATTACACAGGGGAAAGGATAATGTACTGGGAACTCCTCAGAAGAATCTGATTTGTGGTGAGGGCAGAGAGATAAAAGCTCATTTAGGAACGACATGAACATGCTGCGTAGGTAGCTGTTTATCAGTAAATATCTCCACTGAGATTAAGAAAAGCAGTAGCTTAATAAATTAAGTACTTCCTGGTATGGTTACTGTACTGGTAACTCCCCAAAAGAATCTGGATTGTGGTGAGGGAACAGAGAAAAAAGCTCATTTAGGACCTGCACTTACGAAGGGGGTAGGCAGCTGTATATCAGGGAGTAAACCTTCTGAGAATAAAAACAGCTGGAGCTTGTTAAGGTAATTACACAGGGGAAAGGATAATGTACTGGGAACTCCTCAGAAGAATCTGATTTGTGGTGAGGGCAGAGAGATAAAAGCTCATTTAGGAACGACATGAACATGCTGCGTAGGTAGCTGTTTATCAGTAAATATCTCCACTGAGATTAAGAAAAGCAGTAGCTTAATAAATTAAGTACTTCCTGGTATGGTTACTGTACTGGTAACTCCCCAAAAGAATCTGGATTGTGGTGAGGGAACAGAGAAAAAAGCTCATTTAGGACCTGCACTTACGAAGGGGGTAGGCAGCTGTATATCAGGGAGTAAACCTTCTGAGAATAAAAACAGCTGGAGCTTGTTAAGGTAATTACACAGGGGAAAGGATAATGTACTGGGAACTCCTCAGAAGAATCTGATTTGTGGTGAGGGCAGAGAGATAAAAGCTCATTTAGGAACGACATGAACATGCTGCGTAGGTAGCTGTTTATCAGTAAATATCTCCACTGAGATTAAGAAAAGCAGTAGCTTAATAAATTAAGTACTTCCTGGTATGGTTACTGTACTGGTAACTCCCCAAAAGAATCTGGATTGTGGTGAGGGAACAGAGAAAAAAGCTCATTTAGGACCTGCACTTACGAAGGGGGTAGGCAGCTGTATATCAGGGAGTAAACCTTCTGAGAATAAAAACAGCTGGAGCTTGTTAAGGTAATTACACAGGGGAAAGGATAATGTACTGGGAACTCCTCAGAAGAATCTGATTTGTGGTGAGGGCAGAGAGATAAAAGCTCATTTAGGAACGACATGAACATGCTGCGTAGGTAGCTGTTTATCAGTAAATATCTCCACTGAGATTAAGAAAAGCAGTAGCTTAATAAATTAAGTACTTCCTGGTATGGTTACTGTACTGGTAACTCCCCAAAAGAATCTGGATTGTGGTGAGGGAACAGAGAAAAAAGCTCATTTAGGACCTGCACTTACGAAGGGGGTAGGCAGCTGTATATCAGGGAGTAAACCTTCTGAGAATAAAAACAGCTGGAGCTTGTTAAGGTAATTACACAGGGGAAAGGATAATGTACTGGGAACTCCTCAGAAGAATCTGATTTGTGGTGAGGGCAGAGAGATAAAAGCTCATTTAGGAACGACATGAACATGCTGCGTAGGTAGCTGTTTATCAGTAAATATCTCCACTGAGATTAAGAAAAGCAGTAGCTTAATAAATTAAGTACTTCCTGGTATGGTTACTGTACTGGTAACTCCCCAAAAGAATCTGGATTGTGGTGAGGGAACAGAGAAAAAAGCTCATTTAGGACCTGCACTTACGAAGGGGGTAGGCAGCTGTATATCAGGGAGTAAACCTTCTGAGAATAAAAACAGCTGGAGCTTGTTAAGGTAATTACACAGGGGAAAGGATAATGTACTGGGAACTCCTCAGAAGAATCTGATTTGTGGTGAGGGCAGAGAGATAAAAGCTCATTTAGGAACGACATGAACATGCTGCGTAGGTAGCTGTTTATCAGTAAATATCTCCACTGAGATTAAGAAAAGCAGTAGCTTAATAAATTAAGTACTTCCTGGTATGGTTACTGTACTGGTAACTCCCCAAAAGAATCTGGATTGTGGTGAGGGAACAGAGAAAAAAGCTCATTTAGGACCTGCACTTACGAAGGGGGTAGGCAGCTGTATATCAGGGAGTAAACCTTCTGAGAATAAAAACAGCTGGAGCTTGTTAAGGTAATTACACAGGGGAAAGGATAATGTACTGGGAACTCCTCAGAAGAATCTGATTTGTGGTGAGGGCAGAGAGATAAAAGCTCATTTAGGAACGACATGAACATGCTGCGTAGGTAGCTGTTTATCAGTAAATATCTCCACTGAGATTAAGAAAAGCAGTAGCTTAATAAATTAAGTACTTCCTGGTATGGTTACTGTACTGGTAACTCCCCAAAAGAATCTGGATTGTGGTGAGGGAACAGAGAAAAAAGCTCATTTAGGACCTGCACTTACGAAGGGGGTAGGCAGCTGTATATCAGGGAGTAAACCTTCTGAGAATAAAAACAGCTGGAGCTTGTTAAGGTAATTACACAGGGGAAAGGATAATGTACTGGGAACTCCTCAGAAGAATCTGATTTGTGGTGAGGGCAGAGAGATAAAAGCTCATTTAGGAACGACCTGAACATGCTGCGTAGGTAGCTGTTTATCAGTAAATATCTCCACTGAGATTAAGAAAAGCAGTAGCTTAATAAATTAAGTACTTCCTGGTATGGTTACTGTACTGGTAACTCCCCAAAAGAATCTGGATTGTGGTGAGGGAACAGAGAAAAAAGCTCATTTAGGACCTGCACTTACGAAGGGGGTAGGCAGCTGTATATCAGGGAGTAAACCTTCTGAGAATAAAAACAGCTGGAGCTTGTTAAGGTAATTACACAGGGGAAAGGATAATGTACTGGGAACTCCTCAGAAGAATCTGATTTGTGGTGAGGGCAGAGAGATAAAAGCTCATTTAGGAACGACATGAACATGCTGCGTAGGTAGCTGTTTATCAGTAAATATCTCCACTGAGATTAAGAAAAGCAGTAGCTTAATAAATTAAGTACTTCCTGGTATGGTTACTGTACTGGTAACTCCCCAAAAGAATCTGGATTGTGGTGAGGGAACAGAGAAAAAAGCTCATTTAGGACCTGCACTTACGAAGGGGGTAGGCAGCTGTATATCAGGGAGTAAACCTTCTGAGAATAAAAACAGCTGGAGCTTGTTAAGGTAATTACACAGGGGAAAGGATAATGTACTGGGAACTCCTCAGAAGAATCTGATTTGTGGTGAGGGCAGAGAGATAAAAGCTCATTTAGGAACGACATGAACATGCTGCGTAGGTAGCTGTTTATCAGTAAATATCTCCACTGAGATTAAGAAAAGCAGTAGCTTAATAAATTAAGTACTTCCTGGTATGGTTACTGTACTGGTAACTCCCCAAAAGAATCTGGATTGTGGTGAGGGAACAGAGAAAAAAGCTCATTTAGGACCTGCACTTACGAAGGGGGTAGGCAGCTGTATATCAGGGAGTAAACCTTCTGAGAATAAAAACAGCTGGAGCTTGTTAAGGTAATTACACAGGGGAAAGGATAATGTACTGGGAACTCCTCAGAAGAATCTGATTTGTGGTGAGGGCAGAGAGATAAAAGCTCATTTAGGAACGACATGAACATGCTGCGTAGGTAGCTGTTTATCAGTAAATATCTCCACTGAGATTAAGAAAAGCAGTAGCTTAATAAATTAAGTACTTCCTGGTATGGTTACTGTACTGGTAACTCCCCAAAAGAATCTGGATTGTGGTGAGGGAACAGAGAAAAAAGCTCATTTAGGACCTGCACTTACGAAGGGGGTAGGCAGCTGTATATCAGGGAGTAAACCTTCTGAGAATAAAAACAGCTGGAGCTTGTTAAGGTAATTACACAGGGGAAAGGATAATGTACTGGGAACTCCTCAGAAGAATCTGATTTGTGGTGAGGGCAGAGAGATAAAAGCTCATTTAGGAACGACATGAACATGCTGCGTAGGTAGCTGTTTAGCAGTAAATATCTCCACTGAGATTAAGAAAAGCAGTAGCTTAATAAATTAAGTACTTCCTGGTATGGTTACTGTACTGGTAACTCCCCAAAAGAATCTGGATTGTGGTGAGGGAACAGAGAAAAAAGCTCATTTAGGACCTGCACTTACGAAGGGGGTAGGCAGCTGTATATCAGGGAGTAAACCTTCTGAGAATAAAAACAGCTGGAGCTTGTTAAGGTAATTACACAGGGGAAAGGATAATGTACTGGGAACTCCTCAGAAGAATCTGATTTGTGGTGAGGGCAGAGAGATAAAAGCTCATTTAGGAACGACATGAACATGCTGCGTAGGTAGCTGTTTATCAGTAAATATCTCCACTGAGATTAAGAAAAGCAGTAGCTTAATAAATTAAGTACTTCCTGGTATGGTTACTGTACTGGTAACTCCCCAAAAGAATCTGGATTGTGGTGAGGGAACAGAGAAAAAAGCTCATTTAGGACCTGCACTTACGAAGGGGGTAGGCAGCTGTATATCAGGGAGTAAACCTGAGAATAAAAACAGCTGGAGCTTGTTAAGGTAATTACACAGGGGAAAGGATAATGTACTGGGAACTCCTCAGAAGAATCTGATTTGTGGTGAGGGCAGAGAGATAAAAGCTCATTTAGGAACGACATGAACATGCTGCATAGGTAGCTGTTTATCAGTAAATATCTCCACTGAGATTAAGAAAAGCAGTAGCTTAATAAATTAAGTACTTCCTGGTATGGTTACTGTACTGGTAACTCCCCAAAAGAATCTGGATTGTGGTGAGGGAACAGAGAAAAAAGCTCATTTAGGACCTGCACTTACGAAGGGGGTAGGCAGCTGTATATCAGGGAGTAAACTTCTGAGAATAAAAACAGCTGGAGCTTGTTAAGGTAATTACACAGGGGAAAGGATAATGTACTGGGAACTCCTCAGAAGAATCTGATTTGTGGTGAGGGCAGAGAGATAAAAGCTCATTTAGGAACGACATGAACATGCTGCGTAGGTAGCTGTTTATCAGTAAATATCTCCACTGAGATTAAGAAAAGCAGTAGCTTAATAAATTAAGTACTTCCTGGTATGGTTACTGTACTGGTAACTCCCCAAAAGAATCTGGATTGTGGTGAGGGAACAGAGAAAAAAGCTCATTTAGGACCTGCACTTACGAAGGGGGTAGGCAGCTGTATATCAGGGAGTAAACCTTCTGAGAATAAAAACAGCTGGAGCTTGTTAAGGTAATTACACAGGGGAAAGGATAATGTACTGGGAACTCCTCAGAAGAATCTGATTTGTGGTGAGGGCAGAGAGATAAAAGCTCATTTAGGAACGACATGAACATGCTGCGTAGGTAGCTGTTTATCAGTAAATATCTCCACTGAGATTAAGAAAAGCAGTAGCTTAATAAATTAAGTACTTCCTGGTATGGTTACTGTACTGGTAACTCCCCAAAAGAATCTGGATTGTGGTGAGGGAACAGAGAAAAAAGCTCATTTAGGACCTGCACTTACGAAGGGGGTAGGCAGCTGTATATCAGGGAGTAAACCTTCTGAGAATAAAAACAGCTGGAGCTTGTTAAGGTACTTACACAGGGGAAAGGATAATGTACTGGGAACTCCTCAGAAGAATCTGATTTGTGGTGAGGGCAGAGAGATAAAAGCTCATTTAGGAACGACATGAACATGCTGCGTAGGTAGCTGTTTATCAGTAAATATCTCCACTGAGATTAAGAAAAGCAGTAGCTTAATAAATTAAGTACTTCCTGGTATGTTTACTGTACTGGTAACTCCCTAAAAGAATCTGGATTGTGGTGAGGGAACAGAGAAAAAAGCTCATTTAGGACCTGCACTTACGAAGGGGGTAGGCAGCTGTATGTCAGGGAGTAAACCTTCTGAGAATAAAAACAGCTGGAGCTTGTTAAGGTAATTACACAGGGGAAAGGATAATGTACTGGGAACTCCTCAGAAGAATCTGATTTGTGGTGAGGGCAGAGAGATAAAAGCTCATTTAGGAACGACATGAACATGCTGCGTAGGTAGCTGTTTAGCAGTAAATATCTCCACTGAGATTAAGAAAAGCAGTAGCTTAATAAATTAAGGACTTCCTGTTATGGTTACTGTACTGGTAACTCCCCAAAAGAATCTGGATTGTGGTGAGGGAACAGAGAAAAAAGCTCATTTAGGACCTGCACTTACGAAGGGGGTAGGCAGCTGTATATCAGGGAGTAAACCTGAGAATAAAAACAGCTGGAGCTTGTTAAGGTAATTACACAGGGGAAAGGATAATGTACTGGGAACTCCTCAGAAGAATCTGATTTGTGGTGAGGGCAGAGAGATAAAAGCTCATTTAGGAACGACATGAACATGCTGCATAGGTAGCTGTTTATCAGTAAATATCTCCACTGAGATTAAGAAAAGCAGTAGCTTAATAAATTAAGTACTTCCTGGTATGGTTACTGTACTGGTAACTCCCCAAAAGAATCTGGATTGTGGTGAGGGAACAGAGAAAAAAGCTCATTTAGGACCTGCACTTACGAAGGGGGTAGGCAGCTGTATATCAGGGAGTAAACCTGAGAATAAAAACAGCTGGAGCTTGTTAAGGTAATTACACAGGGGAAAGGATAATGTACTGGGAACTCCTCAGAAGAATCTGATTTGTGGTGAGGGCAGAGAGATAAAACTCATTTAGGAACGACATGAACATGCTGCGTAGGTAGCTGTTTATCAGTAAATATCTCCACTGAGATTAAGAAAAGCAGTAGCTTAATAAATTAAGTACTTCCTGGTATGGTTACTGTACTGGTAACTCCCCAAAAGAATCTGGATTGTGGTGAGGGAACAGAGAAAAAAGCTCATTTAGGACCTGCACTTACGAAGGGGGTAGGCAGCTGTATATCAGGGAGTAAACCTTCTGAGAATAAAAACAGCTGGAGCTTGTTAAGGTAATTACACAGGGGAAAGGATAATGTACTGGGAACTCCTCAGAAGAATCTGATTTGTGGTGAGGGCAGAGAGATAAAAGCTCATTTAGGAACGACATGAACATGCTGCGTAGGTAGCTGTTTATCAGTAAATATCTCCACTGAGATTAAGAAAAGCAGTAGCTTAATAAATTAAGTACTTCCTGGTATGGTTACTGTACTGGTAACTCCCCAAAAGAATCTGGATTGTGGTGAGGGAACAGAGAAAAAAGCTCATTTAGGACCTGCACTTACGAAGGGGTAGGCAGCTGTATATCAGGGAGTAAACCTTCTGAATA
The DNA here is from genome assembly GCF_023159225.1 of Perognathus longimembris pacificus. Taxonomy (NCBI): domain Eukaryota; kingdom Metazoa; phylum Chordata; class Mammalia; order Rodentia; family Heteromyidae; genus Perognathus; species Perognathus longimembris. The sequence continues at coordinate 28,112 of NW_025960369.1, forward strand.
AAAACAGCTGGAGCTTGTTAAGGTAATTACACAGGGGAAAGGATAATGTACTGGGAACTCCTCAGAAGAATCTGATTTGTGGTGAGGGCAGAGAGATAAAAGCTCATTTAGGAACGACATGAACATGCTGCGTAGGTAGCTGTTTATCAGTAAATATCTCCACTGAGATTAAGAAAAGCAGTAGCTTAATAAATTAAGTACTTCCTGGTATGGTTACTGTACTGGTAACTCCCCAAAAGAATCTGGATTGTGGTGAGGGAACAGAGAAAAAAGCTCATTTAGGACCTGCACTTACGAAGGGGGTAGGCAGCTGTATATCAGGGAGTAAACCTTCTGAGAATAAAAACAGCTGGAGCTTGTTAAGGTACTTACAGAGGGGAAAGGATAATGTACTGGGAACTCCTCAGAAGAATCTGATTTGTGGTGAGGGCAGAGAGATAAAAGCTCATTTAGGAACGACATGAACATGCTGCGTAGGTAGCTGTTTATCAGTAAATATCTCCACTGAGATTAAGAAAAGCAGTAGCTTAATAAATTAAGTACTTCCTGGTATGGTTACTGTACTGGTAACTCCCAAAAGAATCTGGATTGTGGTGAGGGAACAGAGAAAAAAGCTCATTTAGGACCTGCACTTACGAAGGGGGTAGGCAGCTGTATATCAGGGAGTAAACCTTCTGAGAATAAAAACAGCTGGAGCTTGTTAAGGTAATTACACAGGGGAAAGGATAATGTACTGGGAACTCCTCAGAAGAATCTGATTTGTGGTGAGGGCAGAGAGATAAAAGCTCATTTAGGAACGACATGAACATGCTGCGTAGGTAGCTGTTTATCAGTAAATATCTCCACTGAGATTAAGAAAAGCAGTAGCTTAATAAATTAAGGACTTCCTGTTATGGTTACTGTACTGGTAACTCCCCAAAAGAATCTGGATTGTGGTGAGGGAACAGAGAAAAAAGCTCATTTAGGACCTGCACTTACGAAGGGGGTAGGCAGCTGTATATCAGGGAGTAAACTTCTGAGAATAAAAACAGCTGGAGCTTGTTAAGGTAATTACACAGGGGAAAGGATAATGTACTGGGAACTCCTCAGAAGAATCTGATTTGTGGTGAGGGCAGAGAGATAAAAGCTCATTTAGGAACGACATGAACATGCTGCATAGGTAGCTGTTTATCAGTAAATATCTCCACTGAGATTAAGAAAAGCAGTAGCTTAATAAATTAAGTACTTCCTGGTATGGTTACTGTACTGGTAACTCCCCAAAAGAATCTGGATTGTGGTGAGGGAACAGAGAAAAAAGCTCATTTAGGACCTGCACTTACGAAGGGGGTAGGCAGCTGTATATCAGGGAGTAAACTTCTGAGAATAAAAACAGCTGGAGCTTGTTAAGGTAATTACACAGGGGAAAGGATAATGTACTGGGAACTCCTCAGAAGAATCTGATTTGTGGTGAGGGCAGAGAGATAAAAGCTCATTTAGGAACGACATGAACATGCTGCGTAGGTAGCTGTTTATCAGTAAATATCTCCACTGAGATTAAGAAAAGCAGTAGCTTAATAAATTAAGTACTTCCTGGTATGGTTACTGTACTGGTAACTCCCCAAAAGAATCTGGATTGTGGTGAGGGAACAGAGAAAAAAGCTCATTTAGGACCTGCACTTACGAAGGGGGTAGGCAGCTGTATATCAGGGAGTAAACCTTCTGAGAATAAAAACAGCTGGAGCTTGTTAAGGTAATTACACAGGGGAAAGGATAATGTACTGGGAACTCCTCAGAAGAATCTGATTTGTGGTGAGGGCAGAGAGATAAAAGCTCATTTAGGAACGACATGAACATGCTGCGTAGGTAGCTGTTTATCAGTAAATATCTCCACTGAGATTAAGAAAAGCAGTAGCTTAATAAATTAAGTACTTCCTGGTATGGTTACTGTACTGGTAACTCCCCAAAAGAATCTGGATTGTGGTGAGGGAACAGAGAAAAAAGCTCATTTAGGACCTGCACTTACGAAGGGGGTAGGCAGCTGTATATCAGGGAGTAAACCTTCTGAGAATAAAAACAGCTGGAGCTTGTTAAGGTAATTACACAGGGGAAAGGATAATGTACTGGGAACTCCTCAGAAGAATCTGATTTGTGGTGAGGGCAGAGAGATAAAAGCTCATTTAGGAACGACATGAACATGCTGCGTAGGTAGCTGTTTATCAGTAAATATCTCCACTGAGATTAAGAAAAGCAGTAGCTTAATAAATTAAGTACTTCCTGGTATGGTTACTGTACTGGTAACTCCCCAAAAGAATCTGGATTGTGGTGAGGGAACAGAGAAAAAAGCTCATTTAGGACCTGCACTTACGAAGGGGGTAGGCAGCTGTATATCAGGGAGTAAACCTTCTGAGAATAAAAACAGCTGGAGCTTGTTAAGGTAATTACACAGGGGAAAGGATAATGTACTGGGAACTCCTCAGAAGAATCTGATTTGTGGTGAGGGCAGAGAGATAAAGCTCATTTAGGAACGACATGAACATGCTGCGTAGGTAGCTGTTTATCAGTAAATATCTCCACTGAGATTAAGAAAAGCAGTAGCTTAATAAATTAAGTACTTCCTGGTATGGTTACTGTACTGGTAACTCCCCAAAAGAATCTGGATTGTGGTGAGGGAACAGAGAAAAAAGCTCATTTAGGACCTGCACTTACGAAGGGGTAGGCAGCTGTATATCAGGGAGTAAACCTTCTGAGAATAAAAACAGCTGGAGCTTGTTAAGGTAATTACACAGGGGAAAGGATAATGTACTGGGAACTCCTCAGAAGAATCTGATTTGTGGTGAGGGCAGAGAGATAAAAGCTCATTTAGGAACGACATGAACATGCTGCGTAGGTAGCTGTTTATCAGTAAATATCTCCACTGAGATTAAGAAAAGCAGTAGCTTAATAAATTAAGTACTTCCTGGTATGGTTACTGTACTGGTAACTCCCCAAAAGAATCTGGATTGTGGTGAGGGAACAGAGAAAAAAGCTCATTTAGGACCTGCACTTACGAAGGGGGTAGGCAGCTGTATATCAGGGAGTAAACCTTCTGAGAATAAAAACAGCTGGAGCTTGTTAAGGTAATTACACAGGGGAAAGGATAATGTACTGGGAACTCCTCAGAAGAATCTGATTTGTGGTGAGGGCAGAGAGATAAAAGCTCATTTAGGAACGACATGAACATGCTGCGTAGGTAGCTGTTTATCAGTAAATATCTCCACTGAGATTAAGAAAAGCAGTAGCTTAATAAATTAAGTACTTCCTGGTATGGTTACTGTACTGGTAACTCCCCAAAAGAATCTGGATTGTGGTGAGGGAACAGAGAAAAAAGCTCATTTAGGACCTGCACTTACGAAGGGGGTAGGCAGCTGTATATCAGGGAGTAAACCTTCTGAGAATAAAAACAGCTGGAGCTTGTTAAGGTAATTACACAGGGGAAAGGATAATGTACTGGGAACTCCTCAGAAGAATCTGATTTGTGGTGAGGGCAGAGAGATAAAAGCTCATTTAGGAACGACATGAACATGCTGCGTAGGTAGCTGTTTATCAGTAAATATCTCCACTGAGATTAAGAAAAGCAGTAGCTTAATAAATTAAGTACTTCCTGGTATGGTTACTGTACTGGTAACTCCCCAAAAGAATCTGGATTGTGGTGAGGGAACAGAGAAAAAAGCTCATTTAGGACCTGCACTTACGAAGGGGGTAGGCAGCTGTATATCAGGGAGTAAACCTTCTGAGAATAAAAACAGCTGGAGCTTGTTAAGGTAATTACACAGGGGAAAGGATAATGTACTGGGAACTCCTCAGAAGAATCTGATTTGTGGTGAGGGCAGAGAGATAAAAGCTCATTTAGGAACGACATGAACATGCTGCGTAGGTAGCTGTTTATCAGTAAATATCTCCACTGAGATTAAGAAAAGCAGTAGCTTAATAAATTAAGTACTTCCTGGTATGGTTACTGTACTGGTAACTCCCCAAAAGAATCTGGATTGTGGTGAGGGAACAGAGAAAAAAGCTCATTTAGGACCTGCACTTACGAAGGGGGTAGGCAGCTGTATATCAGGGAGTAAACCTTCTGAGAATAAAAACAGCTGGAGCTTGTTAAGGTAATTACACAGGGGAAAGGATAATGTACTGGGAACTCCTCAGAAGAATCTGATTTGTGGTGAGGGCAGAGAGATAAAAGCTCATTTAGGAACGACATGAACATGCTGCGTAGGTAGCTGTTTATCAGTAAATATCTCCACTGAGATTAAGAAAAGCAGTAGCTTAATAAATTAAGTACTTCCTGGTATGGTTACTGTACTGGTAACTCCCCAAAAGAATCTGGATGT
>NW_025960370.1:0-48235 GCF_023159225.1 Perognathus longimembris pacificus
CCGGGCAACCAGCTCTGCAGCCTGATCTCTGGGATCATTGGTGCTGCATCACAGAGCGGCTATCCCACGGCAGAAAACCAAGCTGAGGCTGAGCGAGCCTTGCAGGAAATGCGGGATCTTGTCAGGAACTTAGCCCGGGAAATGACCAGGGCCTGTGAAGACAAGAAACGGCAGGATGAAGAGGAGGCCCGACTCAAGCTGCAAGAATGGCAGATGCAACAGGGGTCGTGGGCCCCCCACCCCATCCCCGGTCCCCAGCCAGGACCCAGGAGGGACACAGAACGAAGAGCTCCAAGTGAACGGGGAAGACAGTACCATGCAGTGGTACCAACAGCTGCAGGAGGCCTCTGCTCAGTGTGTGTTGTCCTTTGAAGGCCTGAGCAGCAGCAAGGACAGTCAGATGAAGAAACTAAAGATGGACCTGCACAAGGCCGCCACTATCCCAGTCAGCCAAATCTCCACGATTGCAGGCTCGAAACTCAAGGAAGTCTTTGACAAGATCAACGGTCTGCTCTCTGGAGAGCCGGTGCAGTCTGCTGGGCGCTCTGTGTCAGTCACCCTTCACCCACAAGCTCTGGACTTTGTTCAGTACAAAGTGGCAGAGAAGTTTGTGAAACAAGGCGAGGTGGAGGTGGCCTCTCACCATGAAGCAGCGTTCCCCATGGCAGTGGTGGCGTCTGGGATCTGGGAGCTTCACCCTAGAGTGGGAAACCTCATCCTCGCTCATCTCTATAAGAAGTGCCCTTTCTCGGTTCCATTCTACCCTGCTTTCAAGGAGGGCATGGCTCTGGAGGACTATCAGCGAATGCTTGGCTACCAAGTGAAAGACTCCAAGATGGAAGCGCAGGACAACTTCCTGAAGCGCATGTCTGGCATGATCCGTCTGTATGCGGCCATCATCCAGCTCCGCTGGCCATATGGAAACCAACAAGCAACTCACCCTCATGGCTTAAATCATGGCTGGCGCTGGTTAGCACAAATCTTAAACATGGAACCTCTAGCAGATGTGACAGCCACCCTCCTTTTGGACTTCTTGGAGGTGTGTGGGAATGCCCTCATGAAGCAGTACCAGGTCCAGTTCTGGAAGATGATACTTCTCATTCAGGAGGACTACTTCCCCAGAATTGAGGCCATCACAAGTCCAGGACAGATGGGTTCCTTTGTACGTCTGAAGCAGTTCTTGGAGAAATGTTCGCAGTGCAAGGAGATTCCTGTCCCCAAGGGCTTTCTGACTTCTTCCTTCTGGGGCTCCTGATCTCACTGCGTCCCTATCCTCACGTAAGGTTGCAGAGAGGCAACAGCAAAGCAACTGAAGACAGCTGTATCTGGAAGAAGGCGTGTCTGATTTAGAATTTTAGTGTGCTTCTATACCTGCACTATGGAACTAGAAGAGGTTTGCATGGGCTACAATATCTTGGCTGTATCTTTGCAGATTCAGTAACTGCTGAAGGTGTCCACATGATTGACTCAATAGAACTGGCCTTGCTTACTTTTGCAAAAGTTCTCAAGAGGTTTGAGCAGTGTGGGACACGCCCAGGTCACAGGGGAGAGGAAGTCAAGTAGCTGGCCCCGCCTGTTTCCCAGCCCCGGGGCCACGTGTGGCTAAGATGGCATCTGACAGTGAACCTGGAGGGGCGGTTCTGTGGGCTGTCATGAAAAATCAGGCCGCCTGAAGGGTTGGTCTCCAGACATGCTCAGGCCTCCCCTTACAGTCCCTAGATAGGTGCAGCTACACCCCGCCCCTTCCTGCCGATCTTTGACCCGATTGGCTCCTGTGTCTTGTATTAGTTACACGTGTTCCCCCCAATAAACGAGATCTTGCACCGACTTGACTCCCATATGCGTCTGATTGTCCACTGGTGAGGGAGGGCTGGGTGGGGGTGGTCTGTTGGCCCTTGCCTTTCTTGGCTTGTATGGTGGGGGGGGCGTGCCTTCCCCATCTCTTCCGCAGGTCAGGGGAGCCCGGCGGGGGGTGGGGGGAAAGGGGGGCTTGGGGGGAGCTAAAAACCCCTACACGCACTTGATCATTTTTATCTCTATTGTCTCTTCCTTGTTGTCCAGTATGTTTCAGAAAGTTGGATACTTTAGTCATTTCTCTGAGCTGGTCTTAGGCCACAATTTTTACCTCTCTCCCTCCATCGCACCCCTGTTCAGATATATTCCCCAAACTAGAAAACCACATAAGATCCCCTTTAAGGTATGGAAAGCCAGGTGCCACTGTCTCACACTTGTACACCTAGCTACTCAAGAAGCTGATCTGAGGATAGAGCATCCAGCTGTGCCCAAGGGAGCTGCGGATTCTGTCCCACTCCGTCTCTAAAATCCAGAAGGCTCTGCTGGTTGTGAATCTGGACTCCACCCAGGAACTGTCGGTGAGCAAATCGTGGCATGGAGAAACCACGCAAAGCTTTGCTCCTTGCCCGAGTCAGAGGAAGAATCTGCACTGCCTTCCTTTCGCTAATATGTGTGCCCACTTCTTAACATCTTTCCTCTTTTAACCAAGGTGAAATGTCTAGGGCCCATTCCCAGTGCAGCTTCAAGATGAAAATACAACAGCAGATGCACAAAACTCATTCAAGGAAAAGGTCATGTGTCCTAACAAGGACACTTTGATGTTAGATCCCATGGTTAAGGATTTCATATTCTGGGAAGGACTCCTGGAAATGGCGCAGGACTATTCCTTGAAGCTCGTCTAGTATCACGTTCTCTTTAGTGAAACAGACTCAAGAAGAGTAAGTAACTAGTGAAACACCAGTTACAAGCTCACCATTGGCTCTCCTCTGTAGGCAAAGAATTAGCTATGTAGAATGAGGGCCGTTTGGTGGCCATCCAGTCAATGGAAACCAGAGATTATCAAGCGGATGAGATTTGCCTGTGAATTTGCATACAGGGGCGTTCCCTTTTTTCCTTTCAGCTCCACATGAGAATGTCCAGTTGTTCTGTGTCGTGGTTAGGAATATGAAGCTCAACTTCCTAGTACTGTGGCTGCTTTGTGTTGTACACTAAACTGTCCCTTTGCTCCACAAAAAGAAAACAGAAAATAAAAGAAATTAAAGTGGAGGTTCAGAGTTCAGGTCAAGACAGGTCTCAGGCCTGGGTTCTGGGTAACTCACCCAGGATAAGGTAGTCGCAGGCAAGCATCAGGAGGTGGAGGTGGCTCTGGTTCTGGTTCTGGGCTTTACATTGTAAATAATATCCCTTTGGAAATAAAACTCCTTCCCACCTTAAGTTGTGCCTCAACGGATTATTCTCGCTCTCGGAATACAACAATGTGCAGCAAAGGTTGAGTGGCCAATGCCCAGCGGACTCAAGACAACCGAGATCAGCAAGTCCATTCAGAATTAGCTAGCTAGGACTTCTTCCACCCTGCTCAACATCACCCTACCCCCACCACACCCCAGCAGGAAGGTCAGGACCTCACAGGGGGCCGGGACTGCCCCCACCATTCACCTGAATTCAGGTGGGCCAGCACGCTGCCAGCCGACAAGGCCCCCAAGAATTAGCTATCTAGAATGAGGGCCATTAGGTGGCTCCAAGCATAACAGTGCTGAAGATAAAGAGCAGCGATAACTCCCAGGTAGTGACGTGGTGGTACCATGATATCATGGTACCCACTGAAGAGGAAAATCCTGGGCAATGGGCTATACATTCCTAGAACACATCAACAGCCATGTCTAATGTAATTGTAATGGGGTCTGCCCAAGGGAGGGGACCAGACTGTAATGGGGTCCGAGTGTGCGTGTGGGAAAATTCCCCATCCCTACAAGAGTCCGACACTGAGAGACAGTCTCAAGTAAAAAGATGGGTTTACTGGGGAAGGAAAAAATTATACTGACCAGACAGGGTCACGGCCCAGCAACCTGAAAGAGCAGATTGGCTGGCCAGGGCCGCAGCCTAGACTCGGGAACTGGAACCTTGGGCCCCGAGCCACACTCAGGGTGGGTTCTAAAGGCAAACACAATGTGGCCCGTGAGCTTAAACCCTTACAGAGCATGCCAGGTCACATGCAGGTGGCCAATGGAGGTACGCTGTGCCTCATAGCAACTGTTTGAAGCAACCTATCATTTGAGTTCAGACTTGGGGCATGGATTTGCCGGGGCTCATGTGATGCAGGTGGAATCACCCACTCAAGGGAGGGCACAGGTTTCACCTTGCCTGCATAGGGCTGCGGATATCGTAGCGAAGATGGAGTGGGCTTCTGCTCTTTTTAACTGAGATGGAGTCAACATGACACCCCTCAACAGCTAATGATGGTGCTGGCCATATCTGACCTCCATATTACAGACACAAGTTTTGTGGAATACTTGCTAACCATGCAAATGAGCACTGATGTGTGGAATAACCTGAGGGGAAGAAGCCCCTCCCCACATTGGTGTAATTGCCACGCCCCAGTGGGAAAGAAAGAGGAGATCCCGCCCCACCTTGAGGGGACCGGAAGCTCCACCCTCAGACTGCCTAGGTGGCAAGATAAGAAGGGCAGGACTTCCAGAGGAAAAGGAGGAGAGAAGAGAAGAGCACGAGGAGGAGAAAGGAGGTGACCAGCCAGCCAGCCAGCCAGCCGAGGGAGCAGTGCGGAGACAAGCAGACCAGCCAGAGGAGAGGGCCGGAGCCAAACCAGGCCTCTGGAGGTTTGGACGCCAGGAGGCTGTGGTGCTGAGAAATTCAGGTGGATCCGGGTCTGAGGAGCTGTCGCTCTAGCCATCATGTGGCAGGAGGAGCAAGAGAGGAAGTTGCGAGCCTTCTCAGAGATGGCGGCGTGAACAGCTGAGACGGTTTGATGAACAGCAAGCACTGAAGCGACAGAAAGAATTACAGGACTTGCGGGAAGTCATGGAGAAGAATACTAGAGAAGCCCTGAGCCAGCAGGAGAAGCTCAAAGCTGAGCATCGCCACAGAGCCGAGATTCTCGACCTGAAGCTTCGGGAGGCAGAGCGACATCGCAGGAAACAGGCAGAGCTGGAGCGGCTGCACGAGGAGGAAGGCCAGGTGCGGCTTCGGAGCCTTTTCGCCCTCCAGGAGGAGGTGCTGCGGCTCAGCCAGCAGCTGGACGCCTCTGACCAGCAGCACAGGGACCTACGGGTGGGCGGCCTGGCTGCCTTCCGCACCCGGGGCAACCAGCTCTGCAGCCTGATCTCTGGGATCATTGGTGCTGCATCACAGAGCGGCTATCCCACGGCAGAAAACCAAGCTGAGGCTGAGCGAGCCTTGCAGGAAATGCGGGATCTTGTCAGGAACTTAGCCCGGGAAATGACCAGGGCCTGTGAAGACAAGAAACGGCAGGATGAAGAGGAGGCCCGACTCAAGCTGCAAGAATGGCAGATGCAACAGGGGTCGTGGGCCCCCACCCCATCCCCGGTCCCCAGCCAGGACCCAGGAGGGACACAGAACGAAGAGCTCCAAGTGAACGGGGAAGACAGTACCATGCAGTGGTACCAACAGCTGCAGGAGGCCTCTGCTCAGTGTGTGTTGTCCTTTGAAGGCCTGAGCAGCAGCAAGGACAGTCAGATGAAGAAACTAAAGATGGACCTGCACAAGGCCGCCACTATCCCAGTCAGCCAAATCTCCACGATTGCAGGCTCGAAACTCAAGGAAGTCTTTGACAAGATCAACGGTCTGCTCTCTGGAGAGCCGGTGCAGTCTGCTGGGCGCTCTGTGTCAGTCACCCTTCACCCACAAGCTCTGGACTTTGTTCAGTACAAAGTGGCAGAGAAGTTTGTGAAACAAGGCGAGGTGGAGGTGGCCTCTCACCATGAAGCAGCGTTCCCCATGGCAGTGGTGGCGTCTGGGATCTGGGAGCTTCACCCTAGAGTGGGAAACCTCATCCTCGCTCATCTCTATAAGAAGTGCCCTTTCTCGGTTCCATTCTACCCTGCTTTCAAGGAGGGCATGGCTCTGGAGGACTATCAGCGAATGCTTGGCTACCAAGTGAAAGACTCCAAGATGGAAGCGCAGGACAACTTCCTGAAGCGCATGTCTGGCATGATCCGTCTGTATGCGGCCATCATCCAGCTCCGCTGGCCATATGGAAACCAACAAGCAACTCACCCTCATGGCTTAAATCATGGCTGGCGCTGGTTAGCACAAATCTTAAACATGGAACCTCTAGCAGATGTGACAGCCACCCTCCTTTTGGACTTCTTGGAGGTGTGTGGGAATGCCCTCATGAAGCAGTACCAGGTCCAGTTCTGGAAGATGATACTTCTCATTCAGGAGGACTACTTCCCCAGAATTGAGGCCATCACAAGTCCAGGACAGATGGGTTCCTTTGTACGTCTGAAGCAGTTCTTGGAGAAATGTTCGCAGTGCAAGGAGATTCCTGTCCCCAAGGGCTTTCTGACTTCTTCCTTCTGGGGCTCCTGATCTCACTGCGTCCCTATCCTCACCGTAAGGTTGCAGAGAGGCAACAGCAAAGCAACTGAAGACAGCTGTATCTGGAAGAAGGCGTGTCTGATTTAGAATTTTAGTGTGCTTCTATACCTGCACTATGGAACTAGAAGAGGTTTGCATGGGCTACAATATCTTGGCTGTATCTTTGCAGATTCAGTAACTGCTGAAGGTGTCCACATGATTGACTCAATAGAACTGGCCTTGCTTACTTTTGCAAAAGTTCTCAAGAGGTTTGAGCAGTGTGGGACACGCCCAGGTCACAGGGGAGAGGAAGTCAAGTAGCTGGCCCCGCCTGTTTCCCAGCCCCGGGGCCACGTGTGGCTAAGATGGCATCTGACAGTGAACCTGGAGGGGCGGTTCTGTGGGCTGTCATGAAAAATCAGGCCGCCTCAAGGGTTGGTCTCCAGACATGCTCAGGCCTCCCCTTACAGTCCCTAGATAGGTGCAGCTACACCCCGCCCCTTCCTGCCGATCTTTGACCCGATTGGCTCCTGTGTCTTGTATTAGTTACACGTGTTCCCCCCAATAAACGAGATCTTGCACCGACTTGACTCCCATATGCGTCTGATTGTCCACTGGTGAGGGAGGGCTGGGTGGGGGTGGTCTGTTGGCCCTTGCCTTTCTTGGCTTGTATGGTGGGGGGGGCGTGCCTTCCCCATCTCTTCCGCAGGTCAGGGGAGCCCGGCGGGGGGTGGGGGGAAAGGGGGGCTTGGGGGGAGCTAAAAACCCCTACACGCACTTGATCATTTTTATCTCTATTGTCTCTTCCTTGTTGTCCAGTATGTTTCAGAAAGTTGGATACTTTAGTCATTTCTCTGAGCTGGTCTTAGGCCACAATTTTTACCTCTCTCCCTCCATCGCACCCCTGTTCAGATATATTCCCCAAACTAGAAAACCACATAAGATCCCCTTTAAGGTATGGAAAGCCAGGTGCCACTGTCTCACACTTGTACACCTAGCTACTCAAGAAGCTGATCTGAGGATAGAGCATCCAGCTGTGCCCAAGGGAGCTGCGGATTCTGTCCCACTCCGTCTCTAAAATCCAGAAGGCTCTGCTGGTTGTGAATCTGGACTCCACCCAGGAACTGTCGGTGAGCAAATCGTGGCATGGAGAAACCACGCAAAGCTTTGCTCCTTGCCCGAGTCAGAGGAAGAATCTGCACTGCCTTCCTTTCGCTAATATGTGTGCCCACTTCTTAACATCTTTCCTCTTTTAACCAAGGTGAAATGTCTAGGGCCCATTCCCAGTGCAGCTTCAAGATGAAAATACAACAGCAGATGCACAAAACTCATTCAAGGAAAAGGTCATGTGTCCTAACAAGGACACTTTGATGTTAGATCCCATGGTTAAGGATTTCATATTCTGGGAAGGACTCCTGGAAATGGCGCAGGACTATTCCTTGAAGCTCGTCTAGTATCACGTTCTCTTTAGTGAAACAGACTCAAGAAGAGTAAGTAACTAGTGAAACACCAGTTACAAGCTCACCATTGGCTCTCCTCTGTAGGCAAAGAATTAGCTATGTAGAATGAGGGCCGTTTGGTGGCCATCCAGTCAATGGAAACCAGAGATTATCAAGCAGATGAGATTTGCCTGTGAATTTGCATACAGGGGCGTTCCCTTTTTTCCTTTCAGCTCCACATGAGAATGTCCAGTTGTTCTGTGTCGTGGTTAGGAATATGAAGCTCAACTTCCTAGTACTGTGGCTGCTTTGTGTTGTACACTAAACTGTCCCTTTGCTCCACAAAAAGAAAACAGAAAATAAAAGAAATTAAAGTGGAGGTTCAGAGTTCAGGTCAAGACAGGTCTCAGGCCTGGGTTCTGGGTAACTCACCCAGGATAAGGTAGTCGCAGGCAAGCATCAGGAGGTGGAGGTGGCTCTGGTTCTGGTTCTGGGCTTTACATTGTAAATAATATCCCTTTGGAAATAAAACTCCTTCCCACCTTAAGTTGTGCCTCAACGGATTATTCTCGCTCTCGGAATACAACAATGTGCAGCAAAGGTTGAGTGGCCAATGCCCAGCGGACTCAAGACAACCGAGATCAGCAAGTCCATTCAGAATTAGCTAGCTAGGACTTCTTCCACCCTGCTCAACATCACCCTACCCCCACCACACCCCAGCAGGAAGGTCAGGACCTCACAGGGGGCCGGGACTGCCCCCACCATTCACCTGAATTCAGGTGGGCCAGCACGCTGCCAGCCGACAAGGCCCCCAAGAATTAGCTATCTAGAATGAGGGCCATTAGGTGGCTCCAAGCATAACAGTGCTGAAGATAAAGAGCAGCGATAACTCCCAGGTAGTGACGTGGTGGTACCATGATATCATGGTACCCACTGAAGAGGAAAATCCTGGGCAATGGGCTATACATTCCTAGAACACATCAACAGCCATGTCTAATGTAATTGTAATGGGGTCTGCCCAAGGGAGGGGACCAGACTGTAATGGGGTCCGAGTGTGCGTGTGGGAAAATTCCCCATCCCTACAAGAGTCCGACACTGAGAGACAGTCTCAAGTAAAAAGATGGGTTTACTGGGGAAGGAAAAAATATACTGACCAGACAGGGTCACGGCCCAGCAACCTGAAAGAGCAGATTGGCTGGCCAGGGCCGCAGCCTAGACTCGGGAACTGGAACCTTGGGCCCCGAGCCACACTCAGGGTGGGTTCTAAAGGCAAACACAATGTGGCCCGTGAGCTTAAACCCTTACAGAGCATGCCAGGTCACATGCAGGTGGCCAATGGAGGTACGCTGTGCCTCATAGCAACTGTTTGAAGCAACCTATCATTTGAGTTCAGACTTGGGGCATGGATTTGCCGGGGCTCATGTGATGCAGGTGGAATCACCCACTCAAGGGAGGGCACAGGTTTCACCTTGCCTGCATAGGGCTGCGGATATCGTAGCGAAGATGGAGTGGGCTTCTGCTCTTTTTAACTGAGATGGAGTCAACATGACACCCCTCAACAGCTAATGATGGTGCTGGCCATATCTGACCTCCATATTACAGACATCAAGTTTTGTGGAATACTTGCTAACCATGCAAATGAGCACTGATGTGTGGAATAACCTGAGGGGAAGAAGCCCCTCCCCACATTGGTGTAATTGCCACGCCCCAGTGGGAAAGAAAGAGGAGATCCCGCCCCACCTTGAGGGGACCGGAAGCCCCACCCTCAGACTGCCTAGGTGGCAAGATAAGAAGGGCAGGACTTCCAGAGGAAAAGGAGGAGAGAAGAGAAGAGCACGAGGAGGAGAAAGGAGGTGACCAGCCAGCCAGCCAGCCAGCCGAGGGAGCAGTGCGGAGACAAGCAGACCAGCCAGAGGAGAGGGCCGGAGCCAAACCAGGCCTCTGGAGGTTTGGACGCCAGGAGGCTGTGGTGCTGAGAAATTCAGGTGGATCCGGGTCTGAGGAGCTGTCGCTCTAGCCATCATGTGGCAGGAGGAGCAAGAGAGGAAGTTGCGAGCCTTCTCAGAGATGGCGCGTGAACAGCTGAGACGGTTTGATGAACAGCAAGCACTGAAGCGACAGAAAGAATTACAGGACTTGCGGGAAGTCATGGAGAAGAATACTAGAGAAGCCCTGAGCCAGCAGGAGAAGCTCAAAGCTGAGCATCGCCACAGAGCCGAGATTCTCGACCTGAAGCTTCGGGAGGCAGAGCGACATCGCAGGAAACAGGCAGAGCTGGAGCGGCTGCACGAGGAGGAAGGCCAGGTGCGGCTTCGGAGCCTTTTCGCCCTCCAGGAGGAGGTGCTGCGGCTCAGCCAGCAGCTGGACGCCTCTGACCAGCAGCACAGGGACCTACGGGTGGGCGGCCTGGCTGCCTTCCGCACCCGGGGCAACCAGCTCTGCAGCCTGATCTCTGGGATCATTGGTGCTGCATCACAGAGCGGCTATCCCACGGCAGAAAACCAAGCTGAGGCTGAGCGAGCCTTGCAGGAAATGCGGGATCTTGTCAGGAACTTAGCCCGGGAAATGACCAGGGCCTGTGAAGACAAGAAACGGCAGGATGAAGAGGAGGCCCGACTCAAGCTGCAAGAATGGCAGATGCAACAGGGGTCGTGGGCCCCCACCCCATCCCCGGTCCCCCAGCCAGGACCCAGGAGGGACACAGAACGAAGAGCTCCAAGTGAACGGGGAAGACAGTACCATGCAGTGGTACCAACAGCTGCAGGAGGCCTCTGCTCAGTGTGTGTTGTCCTTTGAAGGCCTGAGCAGCAGCAAGGACAGTCAGATGAAGAAACTAAAGATGGACCTGCACAAGGCCGCCACTATCCCAGTCAGCCAAATCTCCACGATTGCAGGCTCGAAACTCAAGGAAGTCTTTGACAAGATCAACGGTCTGCTCTCTGGAGAGCCGGTGCAGTCTGCTGGGCACTCTGTGTCAGTCACCCTTCACCCACAAGCTCTGGACTTTGTTCAGTACAAAGTGGCACAGAAGTTTGTGAAACAAGGCGAGGTGGAGGTGGCCTCTCACCATGAAGCAGCGTTCCCCATGGCAGTGGTGGCGTCTGGGATCTGGGAGCTTCACCCTAGAGTGGGAAACCTCATCCTCGCTCATCTCTATAAGAAGTGCCCTTTCTCGGTTCCATTCTACCCTGCTTTCAAGGAGGGCATGGCTCTGGAAGACTATCAGCGAATGCTTGGCTACCAAGTGAAAGACTCCAAGATGGAAGCGCAGGACAACTTCCTGAAGCGCATGTCTGGCATGATCCGTCTGTATGCGGCCATCATCCAGCTCCGCTGGCCATATGGAAACCAACAAGCAACTCACCCTCATGGCTTAAATCATGGCTGGCGCTGGTTAGCACAAATCTTAAACATGGAACCTCTAGCAGATGTGACAGCCACCCTCCTTTTGGACTTCTTGGAGGTGTGTGGGAATGCCCTCATGAAGCAGTACCAGGTCCAGTTCTGGAAGATGATACTTCTCATTCAGGAGGACTACTTCCCCAGAATTGAGGCCATCACAAGTCCAGGACAGATGGGTTCCTTTGTACGTCTGAAGCAGTTCTTGGAGAAATGTTCGCAGTGCAAGGAGATTCCTGTCCCAAGGGCTTTCTGACTTCTTCCTTCTGGGGCTCCTGATCTCACTGCGTCCCTATCCTCACCGTAAGGTTGCAGAGAGGCAACAGCAAAGCAACTGAAGACAGCTGTATCTGGAAGAAGGCGTGTCTGATTTAGAATTTTAGTGTGCTTCTATACCTGCACTATGGAACTAGAAGAGGTTTGCATGGGCTACAATATCTTGGCTGTGTCTTTGCAGATTCAGTAACTGCTGAAGGTGTCCACATGATTGACTCAATAGAACTGGCCTTGCTTACTTTTGCAAAAGTTCTCAAGAGGTTTGAGCAGTGTGGGACACGCCCAGGTCACAGGGGAGAGGAAGTCAACTAGCTGGCCCCGCCTGTTTCCCAGCCCCGGGGCCACGTGTGGCTAAGATGGCATCTGACAGTGAACCTGGAGGGGCGGTTCTGTGGGCTGTCATGAAAAATCAGGCCGCCTGAAGGGTTGGTCTCCAGACATGCTCAGGCCTCCCCTTACAGTCCCTAGATAGGTGCAGCTACACCCCGCCCCTTCCTGCCGATCTTTGACCCGATTGGCTCCTGTGTCTTGTATTAGTTACACGTGTTCCCCCCAATAAACGAGATCTTGCACCGACTTGACTCCCATATGCGTCTGATTGTCCACTGGTGAGGGAGGGCTGGGTGGGGGTGGTCTGTTGGCCCTTGCCTTTCTTGGCTTGTATGGTGGGGGGGCGTGCCTTCCCCATCTCTTCCGCAGGTCAGGGGAGCCCGGCGGGGGGTGGGGGGAAAGGGGGGCTTGGGGGGAGCTAAAAACCCCTACACGCACTTGATCATTTTTATCTCTATTGTCTCTTCCTTGTTGTCCAGTATGTTTCAGAAAGTTGGATACTTTAGTCATTTCTCTGAGCTGGTCTTAGGCCACAATTTTTACCTCTCTCCCTCCATCGCACCCCTGTTCAGATATATTCCCCAAACTAGAAAACCACATAAGATCCCCTTTAAGGTATGGAAAGCCAGGTGCCACTGTCTCACACTTGTACACCTAGCTACTCAAGAAGCTGATCTGAGGATAGAGCATCCAGCTGTGCCCAAGGGAGCTGCGGATTCTGTCCCACTCCGTCTCTAAAATCCAGAAGGCTCTGCTGGTTGTGAATCTGGACTCCACCCAGGAACTGTCGGTGAGCAAATCGTGGCATGGAGAAACCACGCAAAGCTTTGCTCCTTGCCCGAGTCAGAGGAAGAATCTGCATTGCCTTCCTTTCGCTAATATGTGTGCCCACTTCTTAACATCTTTCCTCTTTTAACCAAGGTGAAATGTCTAGGGCCCATTCCCAGTGCAGCTTCAAGATGAAAATACAACAGCAGATGCACAAAACTCATTCAAGGAAAAGGTCATGTGTCCTAACAAGGACACTTTGATGTTAGATCCCATGGTTAAGGATTTCATATTCTGGGAAGGACTCCTGGAAATGGCGCAGGACTATTCCTTGAAGCTCGTCTAGTATCACGTTCTCTTTAGTGAAACAGACTCAAGAAGAGTAAGTAACTAGTGAAACACCAGTTACAAGCTCACCATTGGCTCTCCTCTGTAGGCAAAGAATTAGCTATGTAGAATGAGGGCCGTTTGGTGGCCATCCAGTCAATGGAAACCAGAGATTATCAAGCGGATGAGATTTGCCTGTGAATTTGCATACAGGGGCGTTCCCTTTTTTCCTTTCAGCTCCACATGAGAATGTCCAGTTGTTCTGTGTCGTGGTTAGGAATATGAAGCTCAACTTCCTAGTACTGTGGCTGCTTTGTGTTGTACACTAAACTGTCCCTTTGCTCCACAAAAAGAAAACAGAAAATAAAAGAAATTAAAGTGGAGGTTCAGAGTTCAGGTCAAGACAGGTCTCAGGCCTGGGTTCTGGGTAACTCACCCAGGATAAGGTAGTCGCAGGCAAGCATCAGGAGGTGGAGGTGGCTCTGGTTCTGGTTCTGGGCTTTACATTGTAAATAATATCCCTTTGGAAATAAAACTCCTTCCCACCTTAAGTTGTGCCTCAACGGATTATTCTCGCTCTCGGAATACAACAATGTGCAGCAAAGGTTGAGTGGCCAATGCCCAGCGGACTCAAGACAACCGAGATCAGCAAGTCCATTCAGAATTAGCTAGCTAGGACTTCTTCCACCCTGCTCAACATCACCCTACCCCCACCACACCCCAGCAGGAAGGTCAGGACCTCACAGGGGGCCGGGACTGCCCCCACCATTCACCTGAATTCAGGTGGGCCAGCACGCTGCCAGCCGACAAGGCCCCCAAGAATTAGCTATCTAGAATGAGGGCCATTAGGTGGCTCCAAGCATAACAGTGCTGAAGATAAAGAGCAGCGATAACTCCCAGGTAGTGACGTGGTGGTACCATGATATCATGGTACCCACTGAAGAGGAAAATCCTGGGCAATGGGCTATACATTCCTAGAACACATCAACAGCCATGTCTAATGTAATTGTAATGGGGTCTGCCCAAGGGAGGGGACCAGACTGTAATGGGGTCCGAGTGTGCGTGTGGGAAAATTCCCCATCCCTACAAGAGTCCGACACTGAGAGACAGTCTCAAGTAAAAAGATGGGTTTACTGGGGAAGGAAAAAATATACTGACCAGACAGGGTCACGGCCCAGCAACCTGAAAGAGCAGATTGGCTGGCCAGGGCCGCAGCCTAGACTCGGGAACTGGAACCTTGGGCCCCGAGCCACACTCAGGGTGGGTTCTAAAGGCAAACACAATGTGGCCCGTGAGCTTAAACCCTTACAGAGCATGCCAGGTCACATGCAGGTGGCCAATGGAGGTACGCTGTGCCTCATAGCAACTGTTTGAAGCAACCTATCATTTGAGTTCAGACTTGGGGCATGGATTTGCCGGGGCTCATGTGATGCAGGTGGAATCACCCACTCAAGGGAGGGCACAGGTTTCACCTTGCCTGCATAGGGCTGCGGATATCGTAGCGAAGATGGAGTGGGCTTCTGCTCTTTTTAACTGAGATGGAGTCAACATGACACCCCTCAACAGCTAATGATGGTGCTGGCCATATCTGACCTCCATATTACAGACATCAAGTTTTGTGGAATACTTGCTAACCATGCAAATGAGCACTGATGTGTGGAATAACCTGAGGGGAAGAAGCCCCTCCCCACATTGGTGTAATTGCCACGCCCCAGTGGGAAAGAAAGAGGAGATCCCGCCCCACCTTGAGGGGACCGGAAGCCCCACCCTCAGACTGCCTAGATAAGATAAGACTTGCCTAGGCAAGATAAGAAGGGCAGGACTTCCAGAGGAAAAGGAGGAGAAGAGAAGAGCACGAGGAGGAGAAAGGAGGTGACCAGCCAGCCAGCCAGCCAGCCGAGGGAGCAGTGCGGAGACAAGCAGACCAGCCAGAGGAGAGGGCCGGAGCCAAACCAGGCCTCTGGAGGTTTGGACGCCAGGAGGCTGTGGTGCTGAGAAATTCAGGTGGATCCGGGTCTGAGGAGCTGTCGCTCTAGCCATCATGTGGCAGGAGGAGCAAGAGAGGAAGTTGCGAGCCTTCTCAGAGATGGCGCGTGAACAGCTGAGACGGTTTGATGAACAGCAAGCACTGAAGCGACAGAAAGAATTACAGGACTTGCGGGAAGTCATGGAGAAGAATACTAGAGAAGCCCTGAGCCAGCAGGAGAAGCTCAAAGCTGAGCATCGCCACAGAGCCGAGATTCTCGACCTGAAGCTTCGGGAGGCAGAGCGACATCGCAGGAAACAGGCAGAGCTGGAGCGGCTGCACGAGGAGGAAGGCCAGGTGCGGCTTCGGAGCCTTTTCGCCCTCCAGGAGGAGGTGCTGCGGCTCAGCCAGCAGCTGGACGCCTCTGACCAGCAGCACAGGGACCTACGGGTGGGCGGCCTGGCTGCCTTCCGCACCCGGGGCAACCAGCTCTGCAGCCTGATCTCTGGGATCATTGGTGCTGCATCACAGAGCGGCTATCCCACGGCAGAAAACCAAGCTGAGGCTGAGCGAGCCTTGCAGGAAATGCGGGATCTTGTCAGGAACTTAGCCCGGGAAATGACCAGGGCCTGTGAAGACAAGAAACGGCAGGATGAAGAGGAGGCCCGACTCAAGCTGCAAGAATGGCAGATGCAACAGGGGTCGTGGGCCCCCACCCCATCCCCGGTCCCCAGCCAGGACCCAGGAGGGACACAGAACGAAGAGCTCCAAGTGAACGGGGAAGACAGTACCATGCAGTGGTACCAACAGCTGCAGGAGGCCTCTGCTCAGTGTGTGTTGTCCTTTGAAGGCCTGAGCAGCAGCAAGGACAGTCAGATGAAGAAACTAAAGATGGACCTGCACAAGGCCGCCACTATCCCAGTCAGCCAAATCTCCACGATTGCAGGCTCGAAACTCAAGGAAGTCTTTGACAAGATCAACGGTCTGCTCTCTGGAGAGCCGGTGCAGTCTGCTGGGCGCTCTGTGTCAGTCACCCTTCACCCACAAGCTCTGGACTTTGTTCAGTACAAAGTGGCACAGAAGTTTGTGAAACAAGGCGAGGTGGAGGTGGCCTCTCACCATGAAGCAGCGTTCCCCATGGCAGTGGTGGCGTCTGGGATCTGGGAGCTTCACCCTAGAGTGGGAAACCTCATCCTCGCTCATCTCTATAAGAAGTGCCCTTTCTCGGTTCCATTCTACCCTGCTTTCAAGGAGGGCATGGCTCTGGAGGACTATCAGCGAATGCTTGGCTACCAAGTGAAAGACTCCAAGATGGAAGCGCAGGACAACTTCCTGAAGCGCATGTCTGGCATGATCCGTCTGTATGCGGCCATCATCCAGCTCCGCTGGCCATATGGAAACCAACAAGCAACTCACCCTCATGGCTTAAATCATGGCTGGCGCTGGTTAGCACAAATCTTAAACATGGAACCTCTAGCAGATGTGACAGCCACCCTCCTTTTGGACTTCTTGGAGGTGTGTGGGAATGCCCTCATGAAGCAGTACCAGGTCCAGTTCTGGAAGATGATACTTCTCATTCAGGAGGACTACTTCCCCAGAATTGAGGCCATCACAAGTCCAGGACAGATGGGTTCCTTTGTACGTCTGAAGCAGTTCTTGGAGAAATGTTCGCAGTGCAAGGAGATTCCTGTCCCCAAGGGCTTTCTGACTTCTTCCTTCTGGGGCTCCTGATCTCACTGCGTCCCTATCCTCACCGTAAGGTTGCAGAGAGGCAACAGCAAAGCAACTGAAGACAGCTGTATCTGGAAGAAGGCGTGTCTGATTTAGAATTTTAGTGTGCTTCTATACCTGCACTATGGAACTAGAAGAGGTTTGCATGGGCTACAATATCTTGGCTGTATCTTTGCAGATTCAGTAACTGCTGAAGGTGTCCACATGATTGACTCAATAGAACTGGCCTTGCTTACTTTTGCAAAAGTTCTCAAGAGGTTTGAGCAGTGTGGGACACGCCCAGGTCACAGGGGAGAGGAAGTCAAGTAGCTGGCCCCGCCTGTTTCCCAGCCCCGGGGCCACGTGTGGCTAAGATGGCATCTGACAGTGAACCTGGAGGGGCGGTTCTGTGGGCTGTCATGAAAAATCAGGCCGCCTGAAGGGTTGGTCTCCAGACATGCTCAGGCCTCCCCTTACAGTCCCTAGATAGGTGCAGCTACACCCCGCCCCTTCCTGCCGATCTTTGACCCGATTGGCTCCTGTGTCTTGTATTAGTTACACGTGTTCCCCCCAATAAACGAGATCTTGCACCGACTTGACTCCCATATGCGTCTGATTGTCCACTGGTGAGGGAGGGCTGGGTGGGGGTGGTCTGTTGGCCCTTGCCTTTCTTGGCTTGTATGGTGGGGGGGGCGTGCCTTCCCCATCTCTTCCGCAGGTCAGGGGAGCCCGGCGGGGGGTGGGGGGAAAGGGGGGCTTGGGGGGAGCTAAAAACCCCTACACGCACTTGATCATTTTTATCTCTATTGTCTCTTCCTTGTTGTCCAGTATGTTTCAGAAAGTTGGATACTTTAGTCATTTCTCTGAGCTGGTCTTAGGCCACAATTTTTACCTCTCTCCCTCCATCGCACCCCTGTTCAGATATATTCCCCAAACTAGAAAACCACATAAGATCCCCTTTAAGGTATGGAAAGCCAGGTGCCACTGTCTCACACTTGTACACCTAGCTACTCAAGAAGCTGATCTGAGGATAGAGCATCCAGCTGTGCCCAAGGGAGCTGCGGATTCTGTCCCACTCCGTCTCTAAAATCCAGAAGGCTCTGCTGGTTGTGAATCTGGACTCCACCCAGGAACTGTCGGTGAGCAAATCGTGGCATGGAGAAACCACGCAAAGCTTTGCTCCTTGCCCGAGTCAGAGGAAGAATCTGCACTGCCTTCCTTTCGCTAATATGTGTGCCCACTTCTTAACATCTTTCCTCTTTTAACCAAGGTGAAATGTCTAGGGCCCATTCCCAGTGCAGCTTCAAGATGAAAATACAACAGCAGATGCACAAAACTCATTCAAGGAAAAGGTCATGTGTCCTAACAAGGACACTTTGATGTTAGATCCCATGGTTAAGGATTTCATATTCTGGGAAGGACTCCTGGAAATGGCGCAGGACTATTCCTTGAAGCTCGTCTAGTATCACGTTCTCTTTAGTGAAACAGACTCAAGAAGAGTAAGTAACTAGTGAAACACCAGTTACAAGCTCACCATTGGCTCTCCTCTGTAGGCAAAGAATTAGCTATGTAGAATGAGGGCCGTTTGGTGGCCATCCAGTCAATGGAAACCAGAGATTATCAAGCGGATGAGATTTGCCTGTGAATTTGCATACAGGGGCGTTCCCTTTTTTCCTTTCAGCTCCACATGAGAATGTCCAGTTGTTCTGTGTCGTGGTTAGGAATATGAAGCTCAACTTCCTAGTACTGTGGCTGCTTTGTGTTGTACACTAAACTGTCCCTTTGCTCCACAAAAAGAAAACAGAAAATAAAAGAAATTAAAGTGGAGGTTCAGAGTTCAGGTCAAGACAGGTCTCAGGCCTGGGTTCTGGGTAACTCACCCAGGATAAGGTAGTCGCAGGCAAGCATCAGGAGGTGGAGGTGGCTCTGGTTCTGGTTCTGGGCTTTACATTGTAAATAATATCCCTTTGGAAATAAAACTCCTTCCCACCTTAAGTTGTGCCTCAACGGATTATTCTCGCTCTCGGAATACAACAATGTGCAGCAAAGGTTGAGTGGCCAATGCCCAGCGGACTCAAGACAACCGAGATCAGCAAGTCCATTCAGAATTAGCTAGCTAGGACTTCTTCCACCCTGCTCAACATCACCCTACCCCCACCACACCCCAGCAGGAAGGTCAGGACCTCACAGGGGGCCGGGACTGCCCCCACCATTCACCTGAATTCAGGTGGGCCAGCACGCTGCCAGCCGACAAGGCCCCCAAGAATTAGCTATCTAGAATGAGGGCCATTAGGTGGCTCCAAGCATAACAGTGCTGAAGATAAAGAGCAGCGATAACTCCCAGGTAGTGACGTGGTGGTACCATGATATCATGGTACCCACTGAAGAGGAAAATCCTGGGCAATGGGCTATACATTCCTAGAACACATCAACAGCCATGTCTAATGTAATTGTAATGGGGTCTGCCCAAGGGAGGGGACCAGACTGTAATGGGGTCCGAGTGTGCGTGTGGGAAAATTCCCCATCCCTACAAGAGTCCGACACTGAGAGACAGTCTCAAGTAAAAAGATGGGTTTACTGGGGAAGGAAAAAATATACTGACCAGACAGGGTCACGGCCCAGCAACCTGAAAGAGCAGATTGGCTGGCCAGGGCCGCAGCCTAGACTCGGGAACTGGAACCTTGGGCCCCGAGCCACACTCAGGGTGGGTTCTAAAGGCAAACACAATGTGGCCCGTGAGCTTAAACCCTTACAGAGCATGCCAGGTCACATGCAGGTGGCCAATGGAGGTACGCTGTGCCTCATAGCAACTGTTTGAAGCAACCTATCATTTGAGTTCAGACTTGGGGCATGGATTTGCCGGGGCTCATGTGATGCAGGTGGAATCACCCACTCAAGGGAGGGCACAGGTTTCACCTTGCCTGCATAGGGCTGCGGATATCGTAGCGAAGATGGAGTGGGCTTCTGCTCTTTTTAACTGAGATGGAGTCAACATGACACCCCTCAACAGCTAATGATGGTGCTGGCCATATCTGACCTCCATATTACAGACACCAAGTTTTGTGGAATACTTGCTAACCATGCAAATGAGCACTGATGTGTGGAATAACCTGAGGGGAAGAAGCCCCTCCCCACATTGGTGTAATTGCCACGCCCCAGTGGGAAAGAAAGAGGAGATCCCGCCCCACCTTGAGGGGACCGGAAGCTCCACCCTCAGACTGCCTAGGTGGCAAGATAAGAAGGGCAGGACTTCCAGAGGAAAAGGAGGAGAGAAGAGAAGAGCACGAGGAGGAGAAAGGAGGTGACCAGCCAGCCAGCCAGCCAGCCGAGGGAGCAGTGCGGAGACAAGCAGACCAGCCAGAGGAGAGGGCCGGAGCCAAACCAGGCCTCTGGAGGTTTGGACGCCAGGAGGTTGTGGTGCTGAGAAATTCAGGTGGATCCGGGTCTGAGGAGCTGTCGCTCTAGCCATCATGTGGCAGGAGGAGCAAGAGAGGAAGTTGCGAGCCTTCTCAGAGATGGCGCGTGAACAGCTGAGACGGTTTGATGAACAGCAAGCACTGAAGCGACAGAAAGAATTACAGGACTTGCGGGAAGTCATGGAGAAGAATACTAGAGAAGCCCTGAGCCAGCAGGAGAAGCTCAAAGCTGAGCATCGCCACAGAGCCGAGATTCTCGACCTGAAGCTTCGGGAGGCAGAGCGACATCGCAGGAAACAGGCAGAGCTGGAGCGGCTGCACGAGGAGGAAGGCCAGGTGCGGCTTCGGAGCCTTTTCGCCCTCCAGGAGGAGGTGCTGCGGCTCAGCCAGCAGCTGGACGCCTCTGACCAGCAGCACAGGGACCTACGGGTGGGCGGCCTGGCTGCCTTCCGCACCCGGGGCAACCAGCTCTGCAGCCTGATCTCTGGGATCATTGGTGCTGCATCACAGAGCGGCTATCCCACGGCAGAAAACCAAGCTGAGGCTGAGCGAGCCTTGCAGGAAATGCGGGATCTTGTCAGGAACTTAGCCCGGGAAATGACCAGGGCCTGTGAAGACAAGAAACGGCAGGATGAAGAGGAGGCCCGACTCAAGCTGCAAGAATGGCAGATGCAACAGGGGTCGTGGGCCCCCACCCCATCCCCGGTCCCCAGCCAGGACCCAGGAGGGACACAGAACGAAGAGCTCCAAGTGAACGGGGAAGACAGTACCATGCAGTGGTACCAACAGCTGCAGGAGGCCTCTGCTCAGTGTGTGTTGTCCTTTGAAGGCCTGAGCAGCAGCAAGGACAGTCAGATGAAGAAACTAAAGATGGACCTGCACAAGGCCGCCACTATCCCAGTCAGCCAAATCTCCACGATTGCAGGCTCGAAACTCAAGGAAGTCTTTGACAAGATCAACGGTCTGCTCTCTGGAGAGCCGGTGCAGTCTGCTGGGCGCTCTGTGTCAGTCACCCTTCACCCACAAGCTCTGGACTTTGTTCAGTACAAAGTGGCACAGAAGTTTGTGAAACAAGGCGAGGTGGAGGTGGCCTCTCACCATGAAGCAGCGTTCCCCATGGCAGTGGTGGCGTCTGGGATCTGGGAGCTTCACCCTAGAGTGGGAAACCTCATCCTCGCTCATCTCTATAAGAAGTGCCCTTTCTCGGTTCCATTCTACCCTGCTTTCAAGGAGGGCATGGCTCTGGAGGACTATCAGCGAATGCTTGGCTACCAAGTGAAAGACTCCAAGATGGAAGCGCAGGACAACTTCCTGAAGCGCATGTCTGGCATGATCCGTCTGTATGCGGCCATCATCCAGCTCCGCTGGCCATATGGAAACCAACAAGCAACTCACCCTCATGGCTTAAATCATGGCTGGCGCTGGTTAGCACAAATCTTAAACATGGAACCTCTAGCAGATGTGACAGCCACCCTCCTTTTGGACTTCTTGGAGGTGTGTGGGAATGCCCTCATGAAGCAGTACCAGGTCCAGTTCTGGAAGATGATACTTCTCATTCAGGAGGACTACTTCCCCAGAATTGAGGCCATCACAAGTCCAGGACAGATGGGTTCCTTTGTACGTCTGAAGCAGTTCTTGGAGAAATGTTCGCAGTGCAAGGAGATTCCTGTCCCCAAGGGCTTTCTGACTTCTTCCTTCTGGGGCTCCTGATCTCACTGCGTCCCTATCCTCACCGTAAGGTTGCAGAGAGGCAACAGCAAAGCAACTGAAGACAGCTGTATCTGGAAGAAGGCGTGTCTGATTTAGAATTTTAGTGTGCTTCTATACCTGCACTATGGAACTAGAAGAGGTTTGCATGGGCTACAATATCTTGGCTGTATCTTTGCAGATTCAGTAACTGCTGAAGGTGTCCACATGATTGACTCAATAGAACTGGCCTTGCTTACTTTTGCAAAAGTTCTCAAGAGGTTTGAGCAGTGTGGGACACGCCCAGGTCACAGGGGAGAGGAAGTCAAGTAGCTGGCCCCGCCTGTTTCCCAGCCCCGGGGCCACGTGTGGCTAAGATGGCATCTGACAGTGAACCTGGAGGGGCGGTTCTGTGGGCTGTCATGAAAAATCAGGCCGCCTCAAGGGTTGGTCTCCAGACATGCTCAGGCCTCCCCTTACAGTCCCTAGATAGGTGCAGCTACACCCCGCCCCTTCCTGCCGATCTTTGACCCGATTGGCTCCTGTGTCTTGTATTAGTTACACGTGTTCCCCCCAATAAACGAGATCTTGCACCGACTTGACTCCCATATGCGTCTGATTGTCCACTGGTGAGGGAGGGCTGGGTGGGGGTGGTCTGTTGGCCCTTGCCTTTCTTGGCTTGTATGGTGGGGGGGGCGTGCCTTCCCCATCTCTTCCGCAGGTCAGGGGAGCCCGGCGGGGGGTGGGGGGAAAGGGGGGCT
Source organism: Perognathus longimembris pacificus (assembly GCF_023159225.1). Taxonomy (NCBI): domain Eukaryota; kingdom Metazoa; phylum Chordata; class Mammalia; order Rodentia; family Heteromyidae; genus Perognathus; species Perognathus longimembris. Next base: position 22,427 of record NW_025960370.1, read on the forward strand.
TGGGGGGAGCTAAAAACCCCTACACGCACTTGATCATTTTTATCTCTATTGTCTCTTCCTTGTTGTCCAGTATGTTTCAGAAAGTTGGATACTTTAGTCATTTCTCTGAGCTGGTCTTAGGCCACAATTTTTACCTCTCTCCCTCCATCGCACCCCTGTTCAGATATATTCCCCAAACTAGAAAACCACATAAGATCCCCTTTAAGGTATGGAAAGCCAGGTGCCACTGTCTCACACTTGTACACCTAGCTACTCAAGAAGCTGATCTGAGGATAGAGCATCCAGCTGTGCCCAAGGGAGCTGCGGATTCTGTCCCACTCCGTCTCTAAAATCCAGAAGGCTCTGCTGGTTGTGAATCTGGACTCCACCCAGGAACTGTCGGTGAGCAAATCGTGGCATGGAGAAACCACGCAAAGCTTTGCTCCTTGCCCGAGTCAGAGGAAGAATCTGCACTGCCTTCCTTTCGCTAATATGTGTGCCCACTTCTTAACATCTTTCCTCTTTTAACCAAGGTGAAATGTCTAGGGCCCATTCCCAGTGCAGCTTCAAGATGAAAATACAACAGCAGATGCCACAAAACTCATTCAAGGAAAAGGTCATGTGTCCTAACAAGGACACTTTGATGTTAGATCCATGGTTAAGGATTTCATATTCTGGGAAGGACTCTGGAAATGGCGCAGGACTATTCCTTGAAGCTCGTCTAGTATCACGTTCTCTTTAGTGAAACAGACTCCAAGAAGAGTAAGTAACTAGTGAAACACCAGTTACAAGCTCACCATTGGCTCTCCTCTGTAGGCAAAGAATTAGCTATGTAGAATGAGGGCCGTTTGGTGGCCATCCAGTCAATGGAAACCAGAGATTATCAAGCGGATGAGATTTGCCTGTGAATTTGCATACAGGGGCGTTCCCTTTTTCCTTTCAGCTCCACATGAGAATGTCCAGTTGTTCTGTGTCGTGGTTAGGAATATGAAGCTCAACTTCCTAGTACTGTGGCTGCTTTGTGTTGTACACTAAACTGTCCCTTTGCTCCACAAAAAGAAAACAGAAAATAAAAGAAATTAAAGTGGAGGTTCAGAGTTCAGGTCAAGACAGGTCTCAGGCCTGGGTTCTGGGTAACTCACCCAGGATAAGGTAGTCGCAGGCAAGCATCAGGAGGTGGAGGTGGCTCTGGTTCTGGTTCTGGGCTTTACATTGTAAATAATATCCCTTTGGAAATAAAACTCCTTCCCACCTTAAGTTGTGCCTCAACGGATTATTCTCGCTCTCGGAATACAACAATGTGCAGCAAAGGTTGAGTGGCCAATGCCCAGCGGACTCAAGACAACCGAGATCAGCAAGTCCATTCAGAATTAGCTAGCTAGGACTTCTTCCACCCTGCTCAACATCACCCTACCCCCACCACACCCCAGCAGGAAGGTCAGGACCTCACAGGGGGCCGGGACTGCCCCCACCATTCACCTGAATTCAGGTGGGCCAGCACGCTGCCAGCCGACAAGGCCCCCAAGAATTAGCTATCTAGAATGAGGGCCATTAGGTGGCTCCAAGCATAACAGTGCTGAAGATAAAGAGCAGCGATAACTCCCAGGTAGTGACGTGGTGGTACCTATGATATCATGGTACCCACTGAAGAGGAAAATCCTGGGCAATGGGCTATACATTCCTAGAACACATCAACAGCCATGTCTAATGTAATTGTAATGGGGTCTGCCCAAGGGAGGGGACCAGACTGTAATGGGGTCCGAGTGTGCGTGTGGGAAAATTCCCCATCCCTACAAGAGTCCGACACTGAGAGACAGTCTCAAGTAAAAAGATGGGTTTACTGGGGAAGGAAAAAATATACTGACCAGACAGGGTCACGGCCCAGCAACCTGAAAGAGCAGATTGGCTGGCCAGGGCCGCAGCCTAGACTCGGGAACTGGAACCTTGGGCCCCGAGCCACACTCAGGGTGGGTTCTAAAGGCAAACACAATGTGGCCCGTGAGCTTAAACCCTTACAGAGCATGCCAGGTCACATGCAGGTGGCCAATGGAGGTACGCTGTGCCTCATAGCAACTGTTTGAAGCAACCTATCATTTGAGTTCAGACTTGGGGCATGGATTTGCCGGGGCTCATGTGATGCAGGTGGAATCACCCACTCAAGGGAGGGCACAGGTTTCACCTTGCCTGCATAGGGCTGCGGATATCGTAGCGAAGATGGAGTGGGCTTCTGCTCTTTTTAACTGAGATGGAGTCAACATGACACCCCTCAACAGCTAATGATGGTGCTGGCCATATCTGACCTCCATATTACAGACATCAAGTTTTGTGGAATACTTGCTAACCATGCAAATGAGCACTGATGTGTGGAATAACCTGAGGGGAAGAAGCCCCTCCCCACATTGGTGTAATTGCCACGCCCCAGTGGGAAAGAAAGAGGAGATCCCGCCCCACCTTGAGGGGACCGGAAGCCCACCCTCAGACTGCCTAGGTGGCAAGATAAGAAGGGCAGGACTTCCAGAGGAAAAGGAGGAGAGAAGAGAAGAGCACGAGGAGGAGAAAGGAGGTGACCAGCCAGCCAGCCAGCCAGCCGAGGGAGCAGTGCGGAGACAAGCAGACCAGCCAGAGGAGAGGGCCGGAGCCAAACCAGGCCTCTGGAGGTTTGGACGCCAGGAGGCTGTGGTGCTGAGAAATTCAGGTGGATCCGGGTCTGAGGAGCTGTCGCTCTAGCCATCATGTGGCAGGAGGAGCAAGAGAGGAAGTTGCGAGCCTTCTCAGAGATGGCGCGTGAACAGCTGAGACGGTTTGATGAACAGCAAGCACTGAAGCGACAGAAAGAATTACAGGACTTGCGGGAAGTCATGGAGAAGAATACTAGAGAAGCCCTGAGCCAGCAGGAGAAGCTCAAAGCTGAGCATCGCCACAGAGCCGAGATTCTCGACCTGAAGCTTCGGGAGGCAGAGCGACATCGCAGGAAACAGGCAGAGCTGGAGCGGCTGCACGAGGAGGAAGGCCAGGTGCGGCTTCGGAGCCTTTTCGCCCTCCAGGAGGAGGTGCTGCGGCTCAGCCAGCAGCTGGACGCCTCTGACCAGCAGCACAGGGACCTACGGGTGGGCGGCCTGGCTGCCTTCCGCACCCGGGGCAACCAGCTCTGCAGCCTGATCTCTGGGATCATTGGTGCTGCATCACAGAGCGGCTATCCCACGGCAGAAAACCAAGCTGAGGCTGAGCGAGCCTTGCAGGAAATGCGGGATCTTGTCAGGAACTTAGCCCGGGAAATGACCAGGGCCTGTGAAGACAAGAAACGGCAGGATGAAGAGGAGGCCCGACTCAAGCTGCAAGAATGGCAGATGCAACAGGGGTCGTGGGCCCCCACCCCATCCCCGGTCCCCAGCCAGGACCCAGGAGGGACACAGAACGAAGAGCTCCAAGTGAACGGGGAAGACAGTACCATGCAGTGGTACCAACAGCTGCAGGAGGCCTCTGCTCAGTGTGTGTTGTCCTTTGAAGGCCTGAGCAGCAGCAAGGACAGTCAGATGAAGAAACTAAAGATGGACCTGCACAAGGCCGCCACTATCCCAGTCAGCCAAATCTCCACGATTGCAGGCTCGAAACTCAAGGAAGTCTTTGACAAGATCAACGGTCTGCTCTCTGGAGAGCCGGTGCAGTCTGCTGGGCGCTCTGTGTCAGTCACCCTTCACCCACAAGCTCTGGACTTTGTTCAGTACAAAGTGGCAGAGAAGTTTGTGAAACAAGGCGAGGTGGAGGTGGCCTCTCACCATGAAGCAGCGTTCCCCATGGCAGTGGTGGCGTCTGGGATCTGGGAGCTTCACCCTAGAGTGGGAAACCTCATCCTCGCTCATCTCTATAAGAAGTGCCCTTTCTCGGTTCCATTCTACCCTGCTTTCAAGGAGGGCATGGCTCTGGAGGACTATCAGCGAATGCTTGGCTACCAAGTGAAAGACTCCAAGATGGAAGCGCAGGACAACTTCCTGAAGCGCATGTCTGGCATGATCCGTCTGTATGCGGCCATCATCCAGCTCCGCTGGCCATATGGAAACCAACAAGCAACTCACCCTCATGGCTTAAATCATGGCTGGCGCTGGTTAGCACAAATCTTAAACATGGAACCTCTAGCAGATGTGACAGCCACCCTCCTTTTGGACTTCTTGGAGGTGTGTGGGAATGCCCTCATGAAGCAGTACCAGGTCCAGTTCTGGAAGATGATACTTCTCATTCAGGAGGACTACTTCCCCAGAATTGAGGCCATCACAAGTCCAGGACAGATGGGTTCCTTTGTACGTCTGAAGCAGTTCTTGGAGAAATGTTTGCAGTGCAAGGAGATTCCTGTCCCCAAGGGCTTTCTGACTTCTTCCTTCTGGGGCTCCTGATCTCACTGCGTCCCTATCCTCACCGTAAGGTTGCAGAGAGGCAACAGCAAAGCAACTGAAGACAGTTGTATCTGGAAGAAGGCGTGTCTGATTTAGAATTTTAGTGTGCTTCTATACCTGCACTATGGAACTAGAAGAGGTTTGCATGGGCTACAATATCTTGGCTGTATCTTTGCAGATTCAGTAACTGCTGAAGGTGTCCACATGATTGACTCAATAGAACTGGCCTTGCTTACTTTTGCAAAAGTTCTCAAGAGGTTTGAGCAGTGTGGGACACGCCCAGGTCACAGGGGAGAGGAAGTCAACTAGCTGGCCCCGCCTGTTTCCCAGCCCCGGGGCCACGTGTGGCTAAGATGGCATCTGACAGTGAACCTGGAGGGGCGGTTCTGTGGGCTGTCATGAAAAATCAGGCCGCCTCAAGGGTTGGTCTCCAGACATGCTCAGGCCTCCCCTTACAGTCCCTAGATAGGTGCAGCTACACCCCGCCCCTTCCTGCCGATCTTTGACCCGATTGGCTCCTGTGTCTTGTATTAGTTACACGTGTTCCCCCCAATAAACGAGATCTTGCACCGACTTGACTCCCATATGCGTCTGATTGTCCACTGGTGAGGGAGGGCTGGGTGGGGGTGGTCTGTTGGCCCTTGCCTTTCTTGGCTTGTATGGTGGGGGGGCGTGCCTTCCCCATCTCTTCCGCAGGTCAGGGGAGCCCGGCGGGGGGTGGGGGGGGAAGGGGGGCTTGGGGGGAGCTAAAAACCCCTACACGCACTTGATCATTTTTATCTCTATTGTCTCTTCCTTGTTGTCCAGTATGTTTCAGAAAGTTGGATACTTTAGTCATTTCTCTGAGCTGGTCTTAGGCCACAATTTTTACCTCTCTCCCTCCATCGCACCCCTGTTCAGATATATTCCCCAAACTAGAAAACCACATAAGATCCCCTTTAAGGTATGGAAAGCCAGGTGCCACTGTCTCACACTTGTACACCTAGCTACTCAAGAAGCTGATCTGAGGATAGAGCATCCAGCTGTGCCCAAGGGAGCTGCGGATTCTGTCCCACTCCGTCTCTAAAATCCAGAAGGCTCTGCTGGTTGTGAATCTGGACTCCACCCAGGAACTGTCGGTGAGCAAATCGTGGCATGGAGAAACCACGCAAAGCTTTGCTCCTTACCCGAGTCAGAGGAAGAATCTGCACTGCCTTCCTTTCGCTAATATGTGTGCCCACTTCTTAACATCTTTCCTCTTTTAACCAAGGTGAAATGTCTAGGGCCCATTCCCAGTGCAGCTTCAAGATGAAAATACAACAGCAGATGCACAAAACTCATTCAAGGAAAAGGTCATGTGTCCTAACAAGGACACTTTGATGTTAGATCCCATGGTTAAGGATTTCATATTCTGGGAAGGACTCCTGGAAATGGCGCAGGACTATTCCTTGAAGCTCGTCTAGTATCACGTTCTCTTTAGTGAAACAGACTCAAGAAGAGTAAGTAACTAGTGAAACACCAGTTACAAGCTCACCATTGGCTCTCCTCTGTAGGCAAAGAATTAGCTATGTAGAATGAGGGCCGTTTGGTGGCCATCCAGTCAATGGAAACCAGAGATTATCAAGCGGATGAGATTTGCCTGTGAATTTGCATACAGGGGCGTTCCCTTTTTTCCTTTCAGCTCCACATGAGAATGTCCAGTTTGTTCTGTGTCGTGGTTAGGAATATGAAGCTCAACTTCCTAGTACTGTGGCTGCTTTGTGTTGTACACTAAACTGTCCCTTTGCTCCACAAAAAGAAAACAGAAAATAAAAGAAATTAAAGTGGAGGTTCAGAGTTCAGGTCAAGACAGGTCTCAGGCCTGGGGTCTGGGTAACTCACCCAGGATAAGGTAGTCGCAGGCAAGCATCAGGAGGTGGAGGTGGCTCTGGTTCTGGTTCTGGGCTTTACATTGTAAATAATATCCCTTTGGAAATAAAACTCCTTCCCACCTTAAGTTGTGCCTCAACGGATTATTCTCGCTCTCGGAATACAACAATGTGCAGCAAAGGTTGAGTGGCCAATGCCCAGCGGACTCAAGACAACCGAGATCAGCAAGTCCATTCAGAATTAGCTAGCTAGGACTTCTTCCACCCTGCTCAACATCACCCTACCCCTACCACACCCCAGCAGGAAGGTCAGGACCTCACAGGGGGCCGGGACTGCCCCCACCATTCACCTGAATTCAGGTGGGCCAGCACGCTGCCAGCCGACAAGGCCCCCAAGAATTAGCTATCTAGAATGAGGGCCATTAGGTGGCTCCAAGCATAACAGTGCTGAAGATAAAGAGCAGCGATAACTCCCAGGTAGTGACGTGGTGGTACCATGATATCATGGTACCCACTGAAGAGGAAAATCCTGGGCAATGGGCTATACATTCCTAGAACACATCAACAGCCATGTCTAATGTAATTGTAATGGGGTCTGCCCAAGGGAGGGGACCAGACTGTAATGGGGTCCGAGTGTGCGTGTGGGAAAATTCCCCATCCCTACAAGAGTCCGACACTGAGAGACAGTCTCAAGTAAAAAGATGGGTTTACTGGGGAAGGAAAAAATATACTGACCAGACAGGGTCACGGCCCAGCAACCTGAAAGAGCAGATTGGCTGGCCAGGGCCGCAGCCTAGACTCGGGAACTGGAACCTTGGGCCCCGAGCCACACTCAGGGTGGGTTCTAAAGGCAAACACAATGTGGCCCGTGAGCTTAAACCCTTACAGAGCATGCCAGGTCACATGCAGGTGGCCAATGGAGGTACGCTGTGCCTCATAGCAACTGTTTGAAGCAACCTATCATTTGAGTTCAGACTTGGGGCATGGATTTGCCGGGGCTCATGTGATGCAGGTGGAATCACCCACTCAAGGGAGGGCACAGGTTTCACCTTGCCTGCATAGGGCTGCGGATATCGTAGCGAAGATGGAGTGGGCTTCTGCTCTTTTTAACTGAGATGGAGTCAACATGACACCCCTCAACAGCTAATGATGGTGCTGGCCATATCTGACCTCCATATTACAGACACCAAGTTTTGTGGAATACTTGCTAACCATGCAAATGAGCACTGATGTGTGGAATAACCTGAGGGGAAGAAGCCCCTCCCCACATTGGTGTAATTGCCACGCCCCAGTGGGAAAGAAAGAGGAGATCCCGCCCCACCTTGAGGGGACCGGAAGCTCCACCCTCAGACTGCCTAGGTGGCAAGATAAGAAGGGCAGGACTTCCAGAGGAAAAGGAGGAGAGAAGAGAAGAGCACGAGGAGGAGAAAGGAGGTGACCAGCCAGCCAGCCAGCCAGCCGAGGGAGCAGTGCGGAGACAAGCAGACCAGCCAGAGGAGAGGGCCGGAGCCAAACCAGGCCTCTGGAGGTTTGGACGCCAGGAGGCTGTGGTGCTGAGAAATTCAGGTGGATCCGGGTCTGAGGAGCTGTCGCTCTAGCCATCATGTGGCAGGAGGAGCAAGAGAGGAAGTTGCGAGCCTTCTCAGAGATGGCGCGTGAACAGCTGAGACGGTTTGATGAACAGCAAGCACTGAAGCGACAGAAAGAATTACAGGACTTGCGGGAAGTCATGGAGAAGAATACTAGAGAAGCCCTGAGCCAGCAGGAGAAGCTCAAAGCTGAGCATCGCCACAGAGCCGAGATTCTCGACCTGAAGCTTCGGGAGGCAGAGCGACATCGCAGGAAACAGGCAGAGCTGGAGCGGCTGCACGAGGAGGAAGGCCAGGTGCGGCTTCGGAGCCTTTTCGCCCTCCAGGAGGAGGTGCTGCGGCTCAGCCAGCAGCTGGACGCCTCTGAACAGCAGCACAGGGACCTACGGGTGGGCGGCCTGGCTGCCTTCCGCACCCGGGGGCAACCAGCTCTGCAGCCTGATCTCTGGGATCATTGGTGCTGCATCACAGAGCGGCTATCCCACGGCAGAAAACCAAGCTGAGGCTGAGCGAGCCTTGCAGGAAATGCGGGATCTTGTCAGGAACTTAGCCCGGGAAATGACCAGGGCCTGTGAAGACAAGAAACGGCAGGATGAAGAGGAGGCCCGACTCAAGCTGCAAGAATGGCAGATGCAACAGGGGTCGTGGGCCCCCACCCCATCCCCGGTCCCCAGCCAGGACCCAGGAGGGACACAGAACGAAGAGCTCCAAGTGAACGGGGAAGACAGTACCATGCAGTGGTACCAACAGCTGCAGGAGGCCTCTGCTCAGTGTGTGTTGTCCTTTGAAGGCCTGAGCAGCAGCAAGGACAGTCAGATGAAGAAACTAAAGATGGACCTGCACAAGGCCGCCACTATCCCAGTCAGCCAAATCTCCACGATTGCAGGCTCGAAACTCAAGGAAGTCTTTGACAAGATCAACGGTCTGCTCTCTGGAGAGCCGGTGCAGTCTGCTGGGCGCTCTGTGTCAGTCACCCTTCACCCACAAGCTCTGGACTTTGTTCAGTACAAAGTGGCAGAGAAGTTTGTGAAACAAGGCGAGGTGGAGGTGGCCTCTCACCATGAAGCAGCGTTCCCCATGGCAGTGGTGGCGTCTGGGATCTGGGAGCTTCACCCTAGAGTGGGAAACCTCATCCTCGCTCATCTCTATAAGAAGTGCCCTTTCTCGGTTCCATTCTACCCTGCTTTCAAGGAGGGCATGGCTCTGGAGGACTATCAGCGAATGCTTGGCTACCAAGTGAAAGACTCCAAGATGGAAGCGCAGGACAACTTCCTGAAGCGCATGTCTGGCATGATCCGTCTGTATGCGGCCATCATCCAGCTCCGCTGGCCATATGGAAACCAACAAGCAACTCACCCTCATGGCTTAAATCATGGCTGGCGCTGGTTAGCACAAATCTTAAACATGGAACCTCTAGCAGATGTGACAGCCACCCTCCTTTTGGACTTCTTGGAGGTGTGTGGGAATGCCCTCATGAAGCAGTACCAGGTCCAGTTCTGGAAGATGATACTTCTCATTCAGGAGGACTACTTCCCCAGAATTGAGGCCATCACAAGTCCAGGACAGATGGGTTCCTTTGTACGTCTGAAGCAGTTCTTGGAGAAATGTTTGCAGTGCAAGGAGATTCCTGTCCCCAAGGGCTTTCTGACTTCTTCCTTCTGGGGCTCCTGATCTCACTGCGTCCCTATCCTCACCGTAAGGTTGCAGAGAGGCAACAGCAAAGCAACTGAAGACAGTTTGTATCTGGAAGAAGGCGTGTCTGATTTAGAATTTTAGTGTGCTTCTATACCTGCACTATGGAACTAGAAGAGGTTTGCATGGGCTACAATATCTTGGCTGTATCTTTGCAGATTCAGTAACTGCTGAAGGTGTCCACATGATTGACTCAATAGAACTGGCCTTGCTTACTTTTGCAAAAGTTCTCAAGAGGTTTGAGCAGTGTGGGACACGCCCAGGTCACAGGGGAGAGGAAGTCAACTAGCTGGCCCCGCCTGTTTCCCAGCCCCGGGGCCACGTGTGGCTAAGATGGCATCTGACAGTGAACCTGGAGGGGCGGTTCTGTGGGCTGTCATGAAAAATCAGGCCGCCTCAAGGGTTGGTCTCCAGACATGCTCAGGCCTCCCCTTACAGTCCCTAGATAGGTGCAGCTACACCCCGCCCCTTCCTGCCGATCTTTGACCCGATTGGCTCCTGTGTCTTGTATTAGTTACACGTGTTCCCCCCAATAAACGAGATCTTGCACCGACTTGACTCCCATATGCGTCTGATTGTCCACTGGTGAGGGAGGGCTGGGTGGGGGTGGTCTGTTGGCCCTTGCCTTTCTTGGCTTGTATGGTGGGGGGGCGTGCCTTCCCCATCTCTTCCCCAGGTCAGGGGAGCCCGGCGGGGGGTGGGGGGGAAAAGGGGGGCTTGGGGGGAGCTAAAAACCCCTACACGCACTTGATCATTTTTATCTCTATTGTCTCTTCCTTGTTGTCCAGTATGTTTCAGAAAGTTGGATACTTTAGTCATTTCTCTGAGCTGGTCTTAGGCCACAATTTTTACCTCTCTCCCTCCATCGCACCCCTGTTCAGATATATTCCCCAAACTAGAAAACCACATAAGATCCCCTTTAAGGTATGGAAAGCCAGGTGCCACTGTCTCACACTTGTACACCTAGCTACTCAAGAAGCTGATCTGAGGATAGAGCATCCAGCTGTGCCCAAGGGAGCTGCGGATTCTGTCCCACTCCGTCTCTAAAATCCAGAAGGCTCTGCTGGTTGTGAATCTGGACTCCACCCAGGAACTGTCGGTGAGCAAATCGTGGCATGGAGAAACCACGCAAAGCTTTGCTCCTTACCCGAGTCAGAGGAAGAATCTGCACTGCCTTCCTTTCGCTAATATGTGTGCCCACTTCTTAACATCTTTCCTCTTTTAACCAAGGTGAAATGTCTAGGGCCCATTCCCAGTGCAGCTTCAAGATGAAAATACAACAGCAGATGCACAAAACTCATTCAAGGAAAAGGTCATGTGTCCTAACAAGGACACTTTGATGTTAGATCCCATGGTTAAGGATTTCATATTCTGGGAAGGACTCCTGGAAATGGCGCAGGACTATTCCTTGAAGCTCGTCTAGTATCACGTTCTCTTTAGTGAAACAGACTCAAGAAGAGTAAGTAACTAGTGAAACACCAGTTACAAGCTCACCATTGGCTCTCCTCTGTAGGCAAAGAATTAGCTATGTAGAATGAGGGCCGTTTGGTGGCCATCCAGTCAATGGAAACCAGAGATTATCAAGCGGATGAGATTTGCCTGTGAATTTGCATACAGGGGCGTTCCCTTTTTTCCTTTCGGCTCCACATGAGAATGTCCAGTTTTTCTGTGTCGTGGTTAGGAATATGAAGCTCAACTTCCTAGTACTGTGGCTGCTTTGTGTTGTACACTAAACTGTCCCTTTGCTCCACAAAAAGAAAACAGAAAATAAAAGAAATTAAAGTGGAGGTTCAGAGTTCAGGTCAAGACAGGTCTCAGGCCTGGGTTCTGGGTAACTCACCCAGGATAAGGTAGTCGCAGGCAAGCATCAGGAGGTGGAGGTGGCTCTGGTTCTGGTTCTGGGCTTTACATTGTAAATAATATCCCTTTGGAAATAAAACTCCTTCCCACCTTAAGTTGTGCCTCAACGGATTATTCTCGCTCTCGGAATACAACAATGTGCAGCAAAGGTTGAGTGGCCAATGCCCAGCGGACTCAAGACAACCGAGATCAGCAAGTCCATTCAGAATTAGCTAGCTAGGACTTCTTCCACCCTGCTCAACATCACCCTACCCCTACCACACCCCAGCAGGAAGGTCAGGACCTCACAGGGGGCCGGGACTGCCCCCACCATTCACCTGAATTCAGGTGGGCCAGCACGCTGCCAGCCGACAAGGCCCCCAAGAATTAGCTATCTAGAATGAGGGCCATTAGGTGGCTCCAAGCATAACAGTGCTGAAGATAAAGAGCAGCGATAACTCCCAGGTAGTGACGTGGTGGTACCATGATATCATGGTACCCACTGAAGAGGAAAATCCTGGGCAATGGGCTATACATTCCTAGAACACATCAACAGCCATGTCTAATGTAATTGTAATGGGGTCTGCCCAAGGGAGGGGACCAGACTGTAATGGGGTCCGAGTGTGCGTGTGGGAAAATTCCCCATCCCTACAAGAGTCCGACACTGAGAGACAGTCTCAAGTAAAAAGATGGGTTTACTGGGGAAGGAAAAAATATACTGACCAGACAGGGTCACGGCCCAGCAACCTGAAAGAGCAGATTGGCTGGCCAGGGCCGCAGCCTAGACTCGGGAACTGGAACCTTGGGCCCCGAGCCACACTCAGGGTGGGTTCTAAAGGCAAACACAATGTGGCCCGTGAGCTTAAACCCTTACAGAGCATGCCAGGTCACATGCAGGTGGCCAATGGAGGTACGCTGTGCCTCATAGCAACTGTTTGAAGCAACCTATCATTTGAGTTCAGACTTGGGGCATGGATTTGCCGGGGCTCATGTGATGCAGGTGGAATCACCCACTCAAGGGAGGGCACAGGTTTCACCTTGCCTGCATAGGGCTGCGGATATCGTAGCGAAGATGGAGTGGGCTTCTGCTCTTTTTAACTGAGATGGAGTCAACATGACACCCCTCAACAGCTAATGATGGTGCTGGCCATATCTGACCTCCATATTACAGACACCAAGTTTTGTGGAATACTTGCTAACCATGCAAATGAGCACTGATGTGTGGAATAACCTGAGGGGAAGAAGCCCCTCCCCACATTGGTGTAATTGCCACGCCCCAGTGGGAAAGAAAGAGGAGATCCCGCCCCACCTTGAGGGGACCGGAAGCTCCACCCTCAGACTGCCTAGGTGGCAAGATAAGAAGGGCAGGACTTCCAGAGGAAAAGGAGGAGAGAAGAGAAGAGCACGAGGAGGAGAAAGGAGGTGACCAGCCAGCCAGCCAGCCAGCCGAGGGAGCAGTGCGGAGACAAGCAGACCAGCCAGAGGAGAGGGCCGGAGCCAAACCAGGCCTCTGGAGGTTTGGACGCCAGGAGGCTGTGGTGCTGAGAAATTCAGGTGGATCCGGGTCTGAGGAGCTGTCGCTCTAGCCATCATGTGGCAGGAGGAGCAAGAGAGGAAGTTGCGAGCCTTCTCAGAGATGGCGCGTGAACAGCTGAGACGGTTTGATGAACAGCAAGCACTGAAGCGACAGAAAGAATTACAGGACTTGCGGGAAGTCATGGAGAAGAATACTAGAGAAGCCCTGAGCCAGCAGGAGAAGCTCAAAGCTGAGCATCGCCACAGAGCCGAGATTCTCGACCTGAAGCTTCGGGAGGCAGAGCGACATCGCAGGAAACAGGCAGAGCTGGAGCGGCTGCACGAGGAAGAAGGCCAGGTGCGGCTTCGGAGCCTTTTCGCCCTCCAGGAGGAGGTGCTGCGGCTCAGCCAGCAGCTGGACGCCTCTGACCAGCAGCACAGGGACCTACGGGTGGGCGGCCTGGCTGCCTTCCGCACCCGGCGCAACCAGCTCTGCAGCCTGATCCCTGGGATCATTGGTGCTGCATCAGAGAGTGGCTATCCCACGGCAGAAAACCAAGCTGAGGCTGAGCGAGCCTTGCAGGAAATGCGGGATCTTGTCAGGAACTTAGCCCGGGAAATGACCAGGGCCTGTGAAGACAAGAAACGGCAGGATGAAGAGGAGGCCCGACTCAAGCTGCAAGAATGGCAGATGCAACAGGGGTCGTGGGCCCCCACCCCATCCCCGGTCCCCAGCCAGGACCCAGGAGGGACACAGAACGAAGAGCTCCAAGTGAACGGGGAAGACAGTACCATGCAGTGGTACCAACAGCTGCAGGAGGCCTCTGCTCAGTGTGTGTTGTCCTTTGAAGGCCTGAGCAGCAGCAAGGACAGTCAGATGAAGAAACTAAAGATGGACCTGCACAAGGCCGCCACTATCCCAGTCAGCCAAATCTCCACGATTGCAGGCTCGAAACTCAAGGAAGTCTTTGACAAGATCAACGGTCTGCTCTCTGGAGAGCCGGTGCAGTCTGCTGGGCGCTCTGTGTCAGTCACCCTTCACCCACAAGCTCTGGACTTTGTTCAGTACAAAGTGGCAGAGAAGTTTGTGAAACAAGGCGAGGTGGAGGTGGCCTCTCACCATGAAGCAGCGTTCCCCATGGCAGTGGTGGCGTCTGGGATCTGGGAGCTTCACCCTAGAGTGGGAAACCTCATCCTCGCTCATCTCTATAAGAAGTGCCCTTTCTCGGTTCCATTCTACCCTGCTTTCAAGGAGGGCATGGCTCTGGAGGACTATCAGCGAATGCTTGGCTACCAAGTGAAAGACTCCAAGATGGAAGCGCAGGACAACTTCCTGAAGCGCATGTCTGGCATGATCCGTCTGTATGCGGCCATCATCCAGCTCCGCTGGCCATATGGAAACCAACAAGCAACTCACCCTCATGGCTTAAATCATGGCTGGCGCTGGTTAGCACAAATCTTAAACATGGAACCTCTAGCAGATGTGACAGCCACCCTCCTTTTGGACTTCTTGGAGGTGTGTGGGAATGCCCTCATGAAGCAGTACCAGGTCCAGTTCTGGAAGATGATACTTCTCATTCAGGAGGACTACTTCCCCAGAATTGAGGCCATCACAAGTCCAGGACAGATGGGTTCCTTTGTACGTCTGAAGCAGTTCTTGGAGAAATGTTTGCAGTGCAAGGAGATTCCTGTCCCCAAGGGCTTTCTGACTTCTTCCTTCTGGGGCTCCTGATCTCACTGCGTCCCTATCCTCACCGTAAGGTTGCAGAGAGGCAACAGCAAAGCAACTGAAGACAGCTGTATCTGGAAGAAGGCGTGTCTGATTTAGAGTTTTAGTGTGCTTCTATACCTGCACTATGGAACTAGAAGAGGTTTGCATGGGCTACAATATCTTGGCTGTATCTTTGCAGATTCAGTAACTGCTGAAGGTGTCCACATGATTGACTCAATAGAACTGGCCTTGCTTACTTTTGCAAAAGTTCTCAAGAGGTTTGAGCAGTGTGGGACACGCCCAGGTCACAGGGGAGAGGAAGTCAACTAGCTGGCCCCGCCTGTTTCCCAGCCCCGGGGCCACGTGTGGCTAAGATGGCATCTGACAGTGAACCTGGAGGGGCGGTTCTGTGGGCTGTCATGAAAAATCAGGCCGCCTCAAGGGTTGGTCTCCAGACATGCTCAGGCCTCCCCTTACAGTCCCTAGATAGGTGCAGCTACACCCCGCCCCTTCCTGCCGATCTTTGACCCGATTGGCTCCTGTGTCTTGTATTAGTTACACGTGTTCCCCCCAATAAACGAGATCTTGCACCGACTTGACTCCCATATGCGTCTGATTGTCCACTGGTGAGGGAGGGCTGGGTGGGGGTGGTCTGTTGGCCCTTGCCTTTCTTGGCTTGTATGGTGGGGGGGGGGCGTGCCTTCCCCATCTCTTCCGCAGGTCAGGGGAGCCCGGCGGGGGGGTGGGGGGGAAGGGGGGCTTGGGGGGAGCTAAAAACCCCTACACGCACTTGATCATTTTTTCTCAATTGTCTCTTCCTTGTTGTCCAGTATGTTTCAGAAAGTTGGATACTTTAGTCATTTCTCTGAGCTGGTCTTAGGCCACAATTTTTACCTCTCTCCCTCCATCGCACCCCTGTTCAGATATATTCCCCAAACTAGAAAACCACATAAGATCCCCTTTAAGGTATGGAAAGCCAGGTGCCACTGTCTCACACTTGTACACCTAGCTACTCAAGAAGCTGATCTGAGGATAGAGCATCCAGCTGTGCCCAAGGGAGCTGCGGATTCTGTCCCACTCCGTCTCTAAAATCCAGAAGGCTCTGCTGGTTGTGAATCTGGACTCCACCCAGGAACTGTCGGTGAGCAAATCGTGGCATGGAGAAACCACGCAAAGCTTTGCT
Organism: Perognathus longimembris pacificus; assembly: GCF_023159225.1. Classification (NCBI taxonomy): domain Eukaryota; kingdom Metazoa; phylum Chordata; class Mammalia; order Rodentia; family Heteromyidae; genus Perognathus; species Perognathus longimembris. The sequence continues at coordinate 38,170 of NW_025960370.1, forward strand.
CCTTACCCGAGTCAGAGGAAGAATCTGCACTGCCTTCCTTTTGCTAATATGTGTGCCCACTTCTTAACATCTTTCCTCTTTTAACCAAGGTGAAATGTCTAGGGCCCATTCCCAGTGCAGCTTCAAGATGAAAATACAACAGCAGATGCACAAAACTCATTCAAGGAAAAGGTCATGTGTCCTAACAAGGACACTTTGATGTTAGATCCCATGGTTAAGGATTTCATATTCTGGGAAGGACTCCTGGAAATGGCGCAGGACTATTCCTTGAAGCTCGTCTAGTATCACGTTCTCTTTAGTGAAACAGACTCAAGAAGAGTAAGTAACTAGTGAAACACCAGTTACAAGCTCACCATTGGCTCTCCTCTGTAGGCAAAGAATTAGCTATGTAGAATGAGGGCCGTTTGGTGGCCATCCAGTCAATGGAAACCAGAGATTATCAAGCGGATAAGATTTGCCTGTGAATTTGCATACAGGGGCGTTCCCTTTTTTCCTTTCAGCTCCACATGAGAATGTCCAGTTGTTCTGTGTCGTGGTTAGGAATATGAAGCTCAAGTTCCTAGTACTGTGGCTGCTTTGTGTTGTACACTAAACTGTCCCTTTGCTCCACAAAAAGAAAACAGAAAATAAAAGAAATTAAAGTGGAGGTTCAGAGTTCAGGTCAAGACAGGTCTCAGGCCTGGGTTCTGGGTAACTCACCCAGGATAAGGTAGTCGCAGGCAAGCATCAGGAGGTGGAGGTGGCTCTGGTTCTGGTTCTGGGCTTTACATTGTAAATAATATCCCTTTGGAAATAAAACTCCTTCCCACCTTAAGTTGTGCCTCAACGGATTATTCTCGCTCTCGGAATACAACAATGTGCAGCAAAGGTTGAGTGGCCAATGCCCAGCGGACTCAAGACAACCGAGATCAGCAAGTCCATTCAGAATTAGCTAGCTAGGACTTCTTCCACCCTGCTCAACATCACCCTACCCCCACCACACCCCAGCAGGAAGGTCAGGACCTCACAGGGGGCCGGGACTGCCCCCACCATTCACCTGAATTCAGGTGGGCCAGCACGCTGCCAGCCGACAAGGCCCCCAAGAATTAGCTATCTAGAATGAGGGCCATTAGGTGGCTCCAAGCATAACAGTGCTGAAGATAAAGAGCAGCAATAACTCCCAGGTAGTGACGTGGTGGTACCATGATATCATGGTACCCACTGAAGAGGAAAATCCTGGGCAATGGGCTATACATTCCTAGAACACATCAACAGCCATGTCTAATGTAATTGTAATGGGGTCTGCCCAAGGGAGGGGACCAGACTGTAATGGGGTCCGAGTGTGCGTGTGGGAAAATTCCCCATCCCTACAAGAGTCCGACACTGAGAGACAGTCTCAAGTAAAAAGATGGGTTTACTGGGGAAGGAAAAAATATACTGACGAGACAGGGTCACGGCCCAGCAACCTGAAAGAGCAGATTGGCTGGCCAGGGCCGCAGCCTAGACTCGGGAACTGGAACCTTGGGCCCCGAGCCACACTCAGGGTGGGTTCTAAAGGCAAACACAATGTGGCCCGTGAGCTTAAACCCTTACAGAGCATGCCAGGTCACATGCAGGTGGCCAATGGAGGTACGCTGTGCCTCATAGCAACTGTTTGAAGCAACCTATCATTTGAGTTCAGACTTGGGGCATGGATTTGCCGGGGCTCATGTGATGCAGGTGGAATCACCCACTCAAGGGAGGGCACAGGTTTCACCTTGCCTGCATAGGGCTGCGGATATCGTAGCGAAGATGGAGTGGGCTTCTGCTCTTTTTAACTGAGATGGAGTCAACATGACACCCCTCAACAGCTAATGATGGTGCTGGCCATATCTGACCTCCATATTACAGACACCAAGTTTTGTGGAATACTTGCTAACCATGCAAATGAGCACTGATGTGTGGAATAACCTGAGGGGAAGAAGCCCCTCCCCACATTGGTGTAATTGCCACGCCCCAGTGGGAAAGAAAGAGGAGATCCCGCCCCACCTTGAGGGGACCGGAAGCTCCACCCTCAGACTGCCTAGGTGGCAAGATAAGAAGGGCAGGACTTCCAGAGGAAAAGGAGGAGAGAAGAGAAGAGCACGAGGAGGAGAAAGGAGGTGACCAGCCAGCCAGCCAGCCAGCCGAGGGAGCAGTGCGGAGACAAGCAGACCAGCCAGAGGAGAGGGCCGGAGCCAAACCAGGCCTCTGGAGGTTTGGACGCCAGGAGGCTGTGGTGCTGAGAAATTCAGGTGGATCCGGGTCTGAGGAGCTGTCGCTCTAGCCATCATGTGGCAGGAGGAGCAAGAGAGGAAGTTGCGAGCCTTCTCAGAGATGGCGCGTGAACAGCTGAGACGGTTTGATGAACAGCAAGCACTGAAGCGACAGAAAGAATTACAGGACTTGCGGGAAGTCATGGAGAAGAATACTAGAGAAGCCCTGAGCCAGCAGGAGAAGCTCAAAGCTGAGCATCGCCACAGAGCCGAGATTCTCGACCTGAAGCTTCGGGAGGCAGAGCGACATCGCAGGAAACAGGCAGAGCTGGAGCGGCTGCACGAGGAGGAAGGCCAGGTGCGGCTTCGGAGCCTTTTCGCCCTCCAGGAGGAGGTGCTGCGGCTCAGCCAGCAGCTGGACGCCTCTGACCAGCAGCACAGGGACCTACGGGTGGGCGGCCTGGCTGCCTTCCGCACCCGGCGCAACCAGCTCTGCAGCCTGATCCCTGGGATCATTGGTGCTGCATCAGAGAGTGGCTATCCCACGGCAGAAAACCAAGCTGAGGCTGAGCGAGCCTTGCAGGAAATGCAGGATCTTGTCAGGAACTTAGCCCGGGAAATGACCAGGGCCTGTGAAGACAAGAAACGGCAGGATGAAGAGGAGGCCCGACTCAAGCTGCAAGAATGGCAGATGCAACAGGGGTCGTGGGCCCCCACCCCATCCCCGGTCCCCAGCCAGGACCCAGGAGGGACACAGAACGAAGAGCTCCAAGTGAACGGGGAAGACAGTACCATGCAGTGGTACCAACAGCTGCAGGAGGCCTCTGCTCAGTGTGTGTTGTCCTTTGAAGGCCTGAGCAGCAGCAAGGACAGTCAGATGAAGAAACTAAAGATGGACCTGCACAAGGCCGCCACTATCCCAGTCAGCCAAATCTCCACGATTGCAGGCTCGAAACTCAAGGAAGTCTTTGACAAGATCAACGGTCTGCTCTCTGGAGAGCCGGTGCAGTCTGCTGGGCGCTCTGTGTCAGTCACCCTTCACCCACAAGCTCTGGACTTTGTTCAGTACAAAGTGGCAGAGAAGTTTGTGAAACAAGGCGAGGTGGAGGTGGCCTCTCACCATGAAGCAGCGTTCCCCATGGCAGTGGTGGCGTCTGGGATCTGGGAGCTTCACCCTAGAGTGGGAAACCTCATCCTCGCTCATCTCTATAAGAAGTGCCCTTTCTCGGTTCCATTCTACCCTGCTTTCAAGGAGGGCATGGCTCTGGAGGACTATCAGCGAATGCTTGGCTACCAAGTGAAAGACTCCAAGATGGAAGCGCAGGACAACTTCCTGAAGCGCATGTCTGGCATGATCCGTCTGTATGCGGCCATCATCCAGCTCCGCTGGCCATATGGAAACCAACAAGCAACTCACCCTCATGGCTTAAATCATGGCTGGCGCTGGTTAGCACAAATCTTAAACATGGAACCTCTAGCAGATGTGACAGCCACCCTCCTTTTGGACTTCTTGGAGGTGTGTGGGAATGCCCTCATGAAGCAGTACCAGGTCCAGTTCTGGAAGATGATACTTCTCATTCAGGAGGACTACTTCCCCAGAATTGAGGCCATCACAAGTCCAGGACAGATGGGTTCCTTTGTACGTCTGAAGCAGTTCTTGGAGAAATGTTTGCAGTGCAAGGAGATTCCTGTCCCCAAGGGCTTTCTGACTTCTTCCTTCTGGGGCTCCTGATCTCACTGCGTCCCTATCCTCACCGTAAGGTTGCAGAGAGGCAACAGCAAAGCAACTGAAGACAGCTGTATCTGGAAGAAGGCGTGTCTGATTTAGAGTTTTAGTGTGCTTCTATACCTGCACTATGGAACTAGAAGAGGTTTGCATGGGCTACAATATCTTGGCTGTATCTTGACAGATTCAGTAACTGCTGAAGGTGTCCACATGATTGACTCAATAGAACTGGCCTTGCTTACTTTTGCAAAAGTTCTCAAGAGGTTTGAGCAGTGTGGGACACGCCCAGGTCACAGGGGAGAGGAAGTCAACTAGCTGGCCCCGCCTGTTTCCCAGCCCCGGGGCCACGTGTGGCTAAGATGGCATCTGACAGTGAACCTGGAGGGGCGGTTCTGTGGGCTGTCATGAAAAATCAGGCCGCCTCAAGGGTTGGTCTCCAGACATGCTCAGGCCTCCCCTTACAGTCCCTAGATAGGTGCAGCTACACCCCGCCCCTTCCTGCCGATCTTTGACCCGATTGGCTCCTGTGTCTTGTATTAGTTACACGTGTTCCCCCCAATAAACGAGATCTTGCACCGACTTGACTCCCATATGCGTCTGATTGTCCACTGGTGAGGGAGGGCTGGGTGGGGGTGGTCTGTTGGCCCTTGCCTTTCTTGGCTTGTATGGTGGGGGGGGCGTGCCTTCCCCATCTCTTCCGCAGGTCAGGGGAGCCCGGCGGGGGGTGGGGGGAAAGGGGGGCTTGGGGGGAGCTAAAAACCCCTACACGCACTTGATCATTTTTATCTCTATTGTCTCTTCCTTGTTGTCCAGTATGTTTCAGAAAGTTGGATACTTTAGTCATTTCTCTGAGCTGGTCTTAGGCCACAATTTTTACCTCTCTCCCTCCATCGCACCCCTGTTCAGATATATTCCCCAAACTAGAAAACCACATAAGATCCCCTTTAAGGTATGGAAAGCCAGGTGCCACTGTCTCACACTTGTACACCTAGCTACTCAAGAAGCTGATCTGAGGATAGAGCATCCAGCTGTGCCCAAGGGAGCTGCGGATTCTGTCCCACTCCGTCTCTAAAATCCAGAAGGCTCTGCTGGTTGTGAATCTGGACTCCACCCAGGAACTGTCGGTGAGCAAATCGTGGCATGGAGAATCCACGCAAAGCTTTGCTCCTTACCCGAGTCAGAGGAAGAATCTGCACTGCCTTCCTTTCGCTAATATGTGTGCCCACTTCTTAACATCTTTCCTCTTTTAACCAAGGTGAAATGTCTAGGGCCCATTCCCAGTGCAGCTTCAAGATGAAAATACAACAGCAGATGCACAAAACTCATTCAAGGAAAAGGTCATGTGTCCTAACAAGGACACTTTGATGTTAGATCCCATGGTTAAGGATTTCATATTCTGGGAAGGACTCCTGGAAATGGCGCAGGACTATTCCTTGAAGCTCGTCTAGTATCACGTTCTCTTTAGTGAAACAGACTCAAGAAGAGTAAGTAACTAGTGAAACACCAGTTACAAGCTCACCATTGGCTCTCCTCTGTAGGCAAAGAATTAGCTATGTAGAATGAGGGCCGTTTGGTGGCCATCCAGTCAATGGAAACCAGAGATTATCAAGCGGATGAGATTTGCCTGTGAATTTGCATACAGGGGCGTTCCCTTTTTTCCTTTCAGCTCCACATGAGAATGTCCAGTTGTTCTGTGTCGTGGTTAGGAATATGAAGCTCAACTTCCTAGTACTGTGGCTGCTTTGTGTTGTACACTAAACTGTCCCTTTGCTCCACAAAAAGAAAACAGAAAATAAAAGAAATTAAAGTGGAGGTTCAGAGTTCAGGTCAAGACAGGTCTCAGGCCTGGGTTCTGGGTAACTCACCCAGGATAAGGTAGTCGCAGGCAAGCATCAGGAGGTGGAGGTGGCTCTGGTTCTGGTTCTGGGCTTTACATTGTAAATAATATCCCTTTGGAAATAAAACTCCTTCCCACCTTAAGTTGTGCCTCAACGGATTATTCTCGCTCTCGGAATACAACAATGTGCAGCAAAGGTTGAGTGGCCAATGCCCAGCGGACTCAAGACAACCGAGATCAGCAAGTCCATTCAGAATTAGCTAGCTAGGACTTCTTCCACCCTGCTCAACATCACCCTACCCCCACCACACCCCAGCAGGAAGGTCAGGACCTCACAGGGGGCCGGGACTGCCCCCACCATTCACCTGAATTCAGGTGGGCCAGCACGCTGCCAGCCGACAAGGCCCCCTAGAATTAGCTATCTAGAATGAGGGCCATTAGGTGGCTCCAAGCATAACAGTGCTGAAGATAAAGAGCAGCGATAACTCCCAGGTAGTGACGTGGTGGTACCATGATATCATGGTACCCACTGAAGAGGAAAATCCTGGGCAATGGGCTATACATTCCTAGAACACATCAACAGCCATGTCTAATGTAATTGTAATGGGGTCTGCCCAAGGGAGGGGACCAGACTGTAATGGGGTCCGAGTGTGCGTGTGGGAAAATTCCCCATCCCTACAAGAGTCCGACACTGAGAGACAGTCTCAAGTAAAAAGATGGGTTTACTGGGGAAGGAAAAAATATACTGACGAGACAGGGTCACGGCCCAGCAACCTGAAAGAGCAGATTGGCTGGCCAGGGCCGCAGCCTAGACTCGGGAACTGGAACCTTGGGCCCCGAGCCACACTCAGGGTGGGTTCTAAAGGCAAACACAATGTGGCCCGTGAGCTTAAACCCTTACAGAGCATGCCAGGTCACATGCAGGTGGCCAATGGAGGTACGCTGTGCCTCATAGCAACTGTTTGAAGCAACCTATCATTTGAGTTCAGACTTGGGGCATGGATTTGCCGGGGCTCATGTGATGCAGGTGGAATCACCCACTCAAGGGAGGGCACAGGTTTCACCTTGCCTGCATAGGGCTGCGGATATCGTAGCGAAGATGGAGTGGGCTTCTGCTCTTTTTAACTGAGATGGAGTCAACATGACACCCCTCAACAGCTAATGATGGTGCTGGCCATATCTGACCTCCATATTACAGACACCAAGTTTTGTGGAATACTTGCTAACCATGCAAATGAGCACTGATGTGGAATAACCTGAGGGGAAGAAGCCCCTCCCCACATTGGTGTAATTGCCACGCCCCAGTGGGAAAGAAAGAGGAGATCCCGCCCCACCTTGAGGGGACCGGAAGCTCCACCCTCAGACTGCCTAGGTGGCAAGATAAGAAGGGCAGGACTTCCAGAGGAAAAGGAGGAGAGAAGAGAAGAGCACGAGGAGGAGAAAGGAGGTGACCAGCCAGCCAGCCAGCCAGCCGAGGGAGCAGTGCGGAGACAAGCAGACCAGCCAGAGGAGAGGGCCGGAGCCAAACCAGGCCTCTGGAGGTTTGGACGCCAGGAGGCTGTGGTGCTGAGAAATTCAGGTGGATCCGGGTCTGAGGAGCTGTCGCTCTAGCCATCATGTGGCAGGAGGAGCAAGAGAGGAAGTTGCGAGCCTTCTCAGAGATGGCGCGTGAACAGCTGAGACGGTTTGATGAACAGCAAGCACTGAAGCGACAGAAAGAATTACAGGACTTGCGGGAAGTCATGGAGAAGAATACTAGAGAAGCCCTGAGCCAGCAGGAGAAGCTCAAAGCTGAGCATCGCCACAGAGCCGAGATTCTCGACCTGAAGCTTCGGGAGGCAGAGCGACATCGCAGGAAACAGGCAGAGCTGGAGCGCTGCACGAGGAGGAAGGCCAGGTGCGGCTTCGGAGCCTTTTCGCCCTCCAGGAGGAGGTGCTGCGGCTCAGCCAGCAGCTGGACGCCTCTGAACAGCAGCACAGGGACCTACGGGTGGGCGGCCTGGCTGCCTTCCGCACCCGGGGCAACCAGCTCTGCAGCCTGATCTCTGGGATCATTGGTGCTGCATCACAGAGCGGCTATCCCACGGCAGAAAACCAAGCTGAGGCTGAGCGAGCCTTGCAGGAAATGCGGGATCTTGTCAGGAACTTAGCCCGGGAAATGACCAGGGCCTGTGAAGACAAGAAACGGCAGGATGAAGAGGAGGCCCGACTCAAGCTGCAAGAATGGCAGATGCAACAGGGGTCGTGGGCCCCCACCCCATCCCCGGTCCCCAGCCAGGACCCAGGAGGGACACAGAACGAAGAGCTCCAAGTGAACGGGGAAGACAGTACCATGCAGTGGTACCAACAGCTGCAGGAGGCCTCTGCTCAGTGTGTGTTGTCCTTTGAAGGCCTGAGCAGCAGCAAGGACAGTCAGATGAAGAAACTAAAGATGGACCTGCACAAGGCCGCCACTATCCCAGTCAGCCAAATCTCCACGATTGCAGGCTCGAAACTCAAGGAAGTCTTTGACAAGATCAACGGTCTGCTCTCTGGAGAGCCGGTGCAGTCTGCTGGGCGCTCTGTGTCAGTCACCCTTCACCCACAAGCTCTGGACTTTGTTCAGTACAAGTGGCAGAGAAGTTTGTGAAACAAGGCGAGGTGGAGGTGGCCTCTCACCATGAAGCAGCGTTCCCCATGGCAGTGGTGGCGTCTGGGATCTGGGAGCTTCACCCTAGAGTGGGAAACCTCATCCTCGCTCATCTCTATAAGAAGTGCCCTTTCTCGGTTCCATTCTACCCTGCTTTCAAGGAGGGCATGGCTCTGGAGGACTATCAGCGAATGCTTGGCTACCAAGTGAAAGACTCCAAGATGGAAAGCGCAGGACAACTTCCTGAAGCGCATGTCTGGCATGATCCGGCTGTATGCGGCCATCATCCAGCTTCCGCTGGCCATATGGAAACCAACAAGCAACTCACCCTCATGGCTTAAATCATGGCTGGCGCTGGTTAGCACAAATCTTAAACATGGAACCTCTAGCAGATGTGACAGCCACCCTCCTTTTGGACTTCTTGGAGGTGTGTGGGAATGCCCTCATGAAGCAGTACCAGGTCCAGTTCTGGAAGATGATACTTCTCATTCAGGAGGACTACTTCCCCAGAATTGAGGCCATCACAAGTCCAGGACAGATGGGTTCCTTTGTACGTCTGAAGCAGTTCTTGGAGAAATGTTTGCAGTGCAAGGAGATTCCTGTCCCCAAGGGCTTTCTGACTTCTTCCTTCTGGGGCTCCTGATCTCACTGTGTCCCTATCCTCACCGTAAGGTTGCAGAGAGGCAACAGCAAAGCAACTGAAGACAGCTGTATCTGGAAGAAGGCGTGTCTGATTTAGAATTTTAGTGTGCTTCTATACCTGCACTATGGAACTAGAAGAGGTTTGCATGGGCTACAATATCTTGGCTGTATCTTGACAGATTCAGTAACTGCTGAAGGTGTCCACATGATTGACTCAATAGAACTGGCCTTGCTTACTTTTGCAAAAGTTCTCAAGAGGTTTGAGCAGTGTGGGACACGCCCAGGTCACAGGGGAGAGGAAGTCAACTAGCTGGCCCCGCCTGTTTCCCAGCCCCGGGGCCACGTGTGGCTAAGATGGCATCTGACAGTGAACCTGGAGGGGCGGTTCTGTGGGCTGTCATGAAAAATCAGGCCGCCTCAAGGGTTGGTCTCCAGACATGCTCAGGCCTCCCCTTACAGTCCCTAGATAGGTGCAGCTACACCCCGCCCCTTCCTGCCGATCTTTGACCCGATTGGCTCCTGTGTCTTGTATTAGTTACACGTGTTCCCCCCAATAAACGAGATCTTGCACCGACTTGACTCCCATATGCGTCTGATTGTCCACTGGTGAGGGAGGGCTGGGTGGGGTGGTCTGTTGGCCCTTGCCTTTCTTGGCTTGTATGGTGGGGGGGGCGTGCCTTCCCCATCTCTTCCGCAGGTCAGGGGAGCCCGGCGGGGGGTGGGGGGAAAGGGGGGCTTGGGGGGAGCTAAAAACCCCTACACGCACTTGATCATTTTATCTCTATTGTCTCTTCCTTGTTGTCCAGTATGTTTCAGAAAGTTGGATACTTTAGTCATTTCTCTGAGCTGGTCTTAGGCCACAATTTTTACCTCTCTCCCTCCATCGCACCCCTGTTCAGATATATTCCCCAAACTAGAAAACCACATAAGATCCCCTTTAAGGTATGGAAAGCCAGGTGCCACTGTCTCACACTTGTACACCTAGCTACTCAAGAAGCTGATCTGAGGATAGAGCATCC
>NW_025960371.1:0-40134 GCF_023159225.1 Perognathus longimembris pacificus
TATTTTTGATTTATTTTTGATTTATTTTGTCAATTTTAAAAAAAAATACGCATCGTGCTGTGCTGTTTGTGTTTGCTTGAGTGCATTCGCGCGCTCTCGCTTTCTCCACTTTACAATTTTTTTGTTATTATTTATCTATTCCTGAGAGTTTATCTTATATTTTATTTGTTTATTTAAATGAAGTCGACCAGTTTCCTGCCCTTCTTTCCATTATCCTTCACCGAGACAAACTGAACAAAGTTCTGAGGTCGACCTTGTAAAGATAAGGATTCAGGTCTGTCTGCTGTTTACCTTTGCTCCTGCGCGCACTGCCCTTCTCTCCACATTTATGTGTTTGTTTGTTTGTCTATCTAATCTTTTGGGTTTTTATTTCTAATGAGGTCGACCAGTTGTCTATTTATTTTTTTTTTTACTACGCATCAAGCTGCGCTGCTTGTCTTTGCTCCTGTGTGCTCGCGCACTCTCGCCTTTTCCACTTATTTTTATTTGATTTATTTTTGATTTATTTTGTCAATTTAAAAAAAAAATACGCATCGTGCTGTGCTGTTTGTGTTTCCTTGAGTGCATTCCCGCGCTCCTCGCTTTCTGCACTTTACAATTTTTTGTTATTATTTATCTATTCCTGAGAGTTTATCTTATTTTTTATTTGTTTATTTAAATGAAGTCGACCAGTTGCCTGCCCTTCCTTCCATTATCTCTCACCGAGACAAACTGAACAAAGTTCTGAGGTCGACCTTGTAAAGATAAGGATTCAGGTCTGTCTGCTGTTTACCTTTGCTCCTGCGCGCACTGCCCTTCTCTCCACATTTATGTGTTTGTTTGTTTGTCTATCTAATCTTTTGGGTTTTTATTTCTAATGAGGTCGACCAGTTGTCTATTTATTATTTTTTTACTACGCATCAAGCTGCGCTGCTTGTCTTTGCTCCTGTGTGCTCTCCCACTCTCGCCTTTTCCACTTATTTTTATTTTTGATTTATTTTTTATTTATTTTGTCAATTTAAAAAAAATACGCATCGTGCTGTGCTGTTTGTGTTTGCTTGAGTGCATTCGCGCGCGCTTGCTTTCTCTACTTTACAATTTTTTTGTTATTATTTATCTATTCCTGAGAGTTTATCTTATTTTTTATTTGTTTATTTAAATGAAGTCGACCAGTTGCCTGCCCTTCCTTCCATTATCCGTCACCGAGACAAACTGAACAAAGTTCTGAGGTCGACCTTGTAAAGAAAAGGATTCAGGTCTGTCTGCTGTTTACCTTTGCTCCTGCGCGCACTGCCCTTCTCTCCACATTTATGTGTTTGTTTGTTTGTCTATCTAATCTTTTGGGATTTTATTTCTAATGAGATCGACCAGTTGTCTATTTATTATTATTTTTTACCACGCATCAAGCTGCGCTGCTTGTCTTTGCTCCTGTGTGCTCGCGCACTCTCGCCTTTTCCACTTATTTTTATTTTTGATTTATTTTGTCAATTTTAAAAAAAAAATACGCATCGTGCTGTGCTGTTTGTGTTTGCTTGAGTGCATTACCGCGCTTTCGCTTTCTCCACTTTACAATTTTTTTGTTATTATTTATCTATTCCTGAGAGTTTATCTTATTTTTTATTTGTTTATTTAAATGAAGTCGACCAGTTGCCTGCCCTTCCTTCCATTATCCGTCACCGAGACAAACTGAACAAAGTTCTGAGGTCGACCTTGTAAAGATAAGGATTCAGGTCTGTCTGCTGTTTACCTTTGCTCCTGCGCGCACTGCCCTTCTCTCCACATTTATGTCTTTGTTTGTTTGTCTATCTAATCTTTTGGGTTTTTATTTCTAATGAGGTCGACCAGTTGTCTATTTATTATTTTTTTTACTACGCATCAAGCTGCGCTGCTTGTCTTTGCTCCTGTGTGCTCGCGCACTCTCGCCTTTTCCACTAATTTTTATTTTTGATTTATTTTTGATTTATTTTCTCAATTTTAAATAAAATACGCATCGTGCTGTGCTGTTTGTGTTTGCTTGAGTGCATTCGCGCGCTCTCGCTTTCTCCACTTTACAATTTTTTTTTATTATTTATCTATTCCTGAGAGTTTATCTTATTTTTTATTTGTTTATTTAAATGAAGTCGACCAGTTGCCTGCCCTTCCTTCCATTATCCGTCACCGAGACAAACTGAACAAAGTTCTGAGGTCGACCTTGTAAAGATAAGGATTCAGGTCTGTCTGCTGTTTACCTTTGCTCCTGCGCGCACTGCCCTTCTCTCCACATTTATGTGTTTGTTTGTTTGTCTATCTAATCTTTTGGGTTTTTATTTCTAATGAGGTCGACCAGTGGTCTATTTATTATTTTTTTTACTACGCATCAAGCTGCGCTGCTTGTCTTTGCTCCCGTGTGCTCGCGCACTCTCGCCTTTTCCACTTATTTTTATTTTTGGTTTATTTTTGATTTATTTTGTCAATTTAAAAAAAAATACACATCGTGCTGTGCTGTTTGTGTTTGCTTGAGTGCATTCGCGCGCTCTCGCTTTCTCTACTTTACAATTTTTTTGTTATTATTTATCTATTCCTGAGAGTTTATCTTATTTTTTATTTGTTTATTTAAATGAAGTCGACCAGTTGCCTGCCCTTCCTTCCATTGTCCGTCACCCAGACAAACTGAACAAAGTTCTGAGGTCGACCTTGTAAAGATAAGGATTCAGGTCTGTCTGCTGCTTACCTTTGCTCCTGCGCGCACTGCCCATCTCTCCACATTTATGTGTTTGTTTGTTTGTCTATCTAATCTTTTGGGTTTTTATTTCTAATGAGGTCGACCAGTTGTCTATTTATTATTTTTTTTACTATGCATCAAGCTGCGCTGCTTGTCTTTGCTCCTGTGTGCTCGCGCACTCTCGCCTTTTCCACTTATTTTTATTTTTGATTTATTTTTGATTTATTTTGTCAATTTTAAAAAAAATACGCATCGTGCTGTGCTGTTTGTGTTTGCTTGAGTGCATTCGCGCGCGCTTGCTTTCTCTACTTTACAATTTTTTTGTTATTATTTATCTATTCCTGAGAGTTTATCTTATTTTTTATTTGTTTATTTAAATGAAGTCGACCAGTTGCCTGCCCTTCCTTCCATTATCCGTCACCGAGACAAACTGAACAAAGTTCTGAGGTCGACCTTGTAAAGATAAGGATTCAGGTCTGTCTGCTGTTTACCTTTGCTCCTGCGCGCACTGCCCTTCTCTCCACATTTATGTGTTTGTTTGTTTGTCTATCTAATCTTTTGGGATTTTATTTCTAATGAGATCGACCAGTTGTCTATTTATTATTATTTTTTACCACGCATCAAGCTGCGCTGCTTGTCTTTGCTCCTGTGTGCTCGCGCACTCTCGCCTTTTCCACTTATTTTTATTTTTGATTTATTTTGTCAATTTTAAAAAAAAAATACGCATCGTGCTGTGCTGTTTGTGTTTGCTTGAGTGCATTACCGCGCTTTCGCTTTCTCCACTTTACAATTTTTTTGTTATTATTTATCTATTCCTGAGAGTTTATCTTATTTTTTATTTGTTTATTTAAATGAAGTCGACCAGTTGCCTGCCCTTCCTTCCATTATCCGTCACCGAGACAAACTGAACAAAGTTCTGAGGTCGACCTTGTAAAGATAAGGATTCAGGTCTGTCTGCTGTTTACCTTTGCTCCTGCGCGCACTGCCCTTCTCTCCACATTTATGTCTTTGTTTGTTTGTCTATCTAATCTTTTGGGTTTTTATTTCTAATGAGGTCGACCAGTTGTCTATTTATTATTTTTTTTACTACGCATCAAGCTGCGCTGCTTGTCTTTGCTCCTGTGTGCTCGCGCACTCTCGCCTTTTCCACTAATTTTTATTTTTGATTTATTTTTGATTTATTTTGTCAATTTTAAATAAAATACGCATCGTGCTGTGCTGTTTGTGTTTGCTTGAGTGCATTCGCGCGCTCTCGCTTTCTCCACTTTACAATTTTTTTTTTATTATTTATCTATTCCTGAGAGTTTATCTTATTTTTTATTTGTTTATTTAAATGAAGTCGACCAGTTGCCTGCCCTTCCTTCCATTATCCGTCACCGAGACAAACTGAACAAAGTTCTGAGGTCGACCTTGTAAAGATAAGGATTCAGGTCTGTCTGCTGTTTACCTTTGCTCCTGCGCGCACTGCCCTTCTCTCCACATTTATGTTTTTGTTTGTTTGTCTATCTAATCTTTTGGGTTTTTATTTCTAATGAGGTCGACCAGTTGTCTATTTATTATTTTTTTTACTACGCATCAAGCTGCGCTGCTTGTCTTTGCTCCTGTGTGCTCGCGCACTCTCGCTTTTTCCACTTATTTTTATTTTTGATTTATTTTGTCAATTTAAAAAAAAATACTCATCGTGCTGTGCTGTTTGTGTTTGCTTGAGTGCATTCGCGCGCTCTCACTTTCTCCACTTTACAATTTTTTTGTTATTATTTATCGATTCCTGAGAGTTTATTTTATTTTTTATTTGTTTATTTAAATGAAGTCGTCCAGTTGCCTGCCCTTCCTTCCATTATCCGTCACCGAGAGAAACTGAACAAAGTTCTGAAGTCGACCTTGTAAAGATAAGGATTCAGGTCTGTCTGCTGTTTACCTTTGCTCCTGTGCGCACTGCCCTTCTCTCCACATTTATGTGTTTGTTTGTTTGTCTATCTAATCTTTTGGGTTTTTATTTCTAATGAGGTCGACCAGTTGTCTATTTATTATTTTTTTTACTACGCATCAAGCTGCCCTGCTTGTCTTTGCTCCTGTGTGCTCGCGCACTCTCGCCTTTTCCACTTATTTTTATTTTTGATTTATTTTTGATTTATTTTGTCAATTTTAAAAAAAATACGCATCGTGCTATGCTGTTTGTGTTTGCTTGAGTGCATTCGCGCGCTCTCGCTTTCTCCACTTTACAATTTTTTTGTTATTATTTATCTATTCCTGAGAATTTATCTTATTTTTTATTTGTTTATTTAAAGAAGTCGACCAGTTGCCTGCCCTTCCTTCCATTATCCGTCACCGAGACAAACTCAACAAAGTTCTGAGGTCGACCTTGTAAAGATAAGGATTCAGGTCTGTCTGATGTTTACCTTTGCTCCTGCGCGCACTGCCCTTCTCTCCACATTTATGTGTTTGTTTGTTTGTCTATCTAATCTTTTGGGTTTTTATTTCTAATGAGGTCGACCAGTTGTCTATTTATTATTTTTTTTACTACGCATCAAGCTGCGCTGCTTGTCTTTGCTCCTGTGTGCTCGCGCACTCTCGCCTTTTCCACTTATTTTTATTTTTGATTTATTTTGTCTATTTTAAAAAAAAATACGCATCGTGCTGTGCTGTTTGTGTTTGCTTGAGTGCATTCCCGCGCTCTCGCTTTCTCCACTTTACAATTTTTTGTTATTATTTATCTATTCCTGAGAGTTTATCTTATTTTTTATTTGTTTATTTAAATGAAGTCGACCAGTTGCCTGCCCTTCCTTCCATTATCCGTCACCGAGACAAACTGAACAAAATTCTGAGGTCGTCCTTGTAAAGATAAGGATTCAGGTTTGTCTGCTGTTTACCTTTGCTCCTGCGCGCACTGCCCTTCTCTCCACATTCATGTGTTTGTTTGTTTGTCTATCTAATCTTTTGGGTTTTTATTTCTAATGAGGTCGACCAGTTGTCTATTTATTATTTTTTTTACTACGCATCAAGCTGCGCTGCTTGTCTTTGCTCCTGTGTGCTCGCGCACTCTCGCCTTTTCCACTAATTTTTATTTTTGATTTATTTTTGATTTATTTTGTCAATTTTAAAAAAAAATACGCATCGTGCTGTGCTGTTTGTGTTTGCTTGAGTGCATTCGCGCGCTCTCGCTTTCTCCACTTTACAATTTTTTTTTATTATTTATCTATTCCTGAGAGTTTATCTTATTTTTTATTTGTTTATTTAAATGAAGTCGACCAGTTGCCTGCCCATCCTTCCATTATCCGTCACCGAGACAAACTAAACAAAGTTCTGAGGTCGACCTTGTAAAGATAAGGATTCAGGTCTGTCTGCTGTTTACCTTTGCTCCTGCGCGCACTGCCCTTCTCTCCACATTTATGTTTTTGTTTGTTTGTCTATCTAATCTTTTGGGTTTTTATTTCTAATGAGGTCGACCAGTTGTCTATTTATTATTTTTTTTACTACGCATCAAGCTGCCCTGCTTGTCTTTGCTCCTGTGTGCTCGCGCACTCTCGCCTTTTCCACTTATTTTTATTTTTGATTTATTTTTGATTTATTTTGTCAATTTTAAAAAAAATACGCATCGTGCTATGCTGTTTGTGTTTGCTTGAGTGCATTCGCGCGCTCTCGCTTTCTCCACTTTACAATTTTTTTGTTATTATTTATCTATTCCTGAGAATTTATCTTATTTTTTATTTGTTTATTTAAAGAAGTCGACCAGTTGCCTGCCCTTCCTTCCATTATCCGTCACCGAGACAAACTCAACAAAGTTCTGAGGTCGACCTTGTAAAGATAAGGATTCAGGTCTGTCTGATGTTTACCTTTGCCCCTGCGCGCACTCCCCATCTCTCCACATTTATGTGTTTGTTTGTTTGTCTATCTAATCTTTTGGGTTTTTATTTCTAATGAGGTTGACCAGTTGTCTATTTATTATTTTTTTTACTACGCATCAAGCTGCGCTGCTTGTCTTTGCTCCTGTGTGCGCGCCCACTCTCGCCTTTTAAACTTATTTTTATTTTTGATTTATTTTTGATTTATTTTGTGAATTTTAAAAAACAATACGCATCGTGCTGTGCTGTTTGTGTTTGCTTGAGTGCATTCGCGAGCTCTCGCTTTCTCCACTTTACAATTTTTTTGTTATTATTTATCTATTCCTGAGTGTTTATCTTATTTTTTATTTGTTTATTTAAATGAAGTCGACCTGTTGCCTGCCCTTCCTTCCATTGTCCGTCACCCAGACAAACTGAACAAAGTTCTGAGGTCGACCTTGTAAAGATAAGGATTCAGGTCTGTCTGCTGCTTACCTTTGCTCCTGCGCGCACTGCCCATCTCTCCACATTTATGTGTTTGTTTGTTTGTCTATCTAATCTTTTGGGTTTTTATTTCTAATGAGGTCGACCAGTTGTCTATTTATTATTTTTTTTACTATGCATCAAGCTGCGCTGCTTGTCTTTGCTCCTGTGTGCTCGCGCACTCTCGCCTTTTCCACTTATTTTTATTTTTGATTTATTTTTGATTTATTTTGTCAATTTTAAAAAAAATACGCATCGTGCTGTGCTGTTTGTGTTTGCTTGAGTGCATTCGCGCGCTCTCGCTTTCTCCACTTTACAATTTTTTTGTTATTATTTATCTATTCCTGAGAGTTTATCTTATATTTTATTTGTTTATTTAAATGAAGTCGACCAGTTTCCTGCCCTTCTTTCCATTATCCTTCACCGAGACAAACTGAACAAAGTTCTGAGGTCGACCTTGTAAAGATAAGGATTCAGGTCTGTCTGCTGTTTACCTTTGCTCCTGCGCGCACTGCCCTTCTCTCCACATTTATGTGTTTGTTTGTTTGTCTATCTAATCTTTTGGGTTTTTATTTCTAATGAGGTCGACCAGTTGTCTATTTATTTTTTTTTTTACTACGCATCAAGCTGCGCTGCTTGTCTTTGCTCCTGTGTGCTCGCGCACTCTCGCCTTTTCCACTTATTTTTATTTGATTTATTTTTGATTTATTTTGTCAATTTAAAAAAAAATACGCATCGTGCTGTGCTGTTTGTGTTTCCTTGAGTGCATTCCCGCGCTCTCGCTTTCTGCACTTTACAATTTTTTGTTATTATTTATCTATTCCTGAGAGTTTATCTTATTTTTTATTTGTTTATTTAAATGAAGTCGACCAGTTGCCTGCCCTTCCTTCCATTATCCGTCACCGAGACAAACTGAAAAAAGTTCTGAGGTCGACCTTGTAAAGATAAGGATTCAGGTCTGTCTGCTGTTTACCTTTGCCCCTGCGCGCACTGCCCTTCTCTCCACATTTATGTCTTTGTTTGTTTGTCTATCTAATCTTTTGGGTTTTTATTTCTAATGAGGTCGACCAGTTGTCTATTTATTATTTTTTTTACTACGCATCAAGCTGCGCTGCTTGTCTTTGCTCCTGTGTGCTCGCGCACTCTCGCCTTTTCCACTAATTTTTATTTTTGATTTATTTTTGATTTATTTTGTCAATTTTAAATAAAATACGCATCGTGCTGTGCTGTTTGTGTTTGCTTGAGTGCATTCGCGCGCTCTCGCTTTCTCCACTTTACAATTTTTTTTTTATTATTTATCTATTCCTGAGAGTTTATCTTATTTTTTATTTGTTTATTTAAATGAAGTCGACCAGTTGCCTGCCCTTCCTTCCATTATCCGTCACCGAGACAAACTGAACAAAGTTCTGAGGTCGACCTTGTAAAGATAAGGATTCAGGTCTGTCTGCTGTTTACCTTTGCTCCTGCGCGCACTGCCCTTCTCTCCACATTTATGTTTTTGTTTGTTTGTCTATCTAATCTTTTGGGTTTTTATTTCTAATGAGGTCGACCAGTTGTCTATTTATTATTTTTTTTACTACGCATCAAGCTGCGCTGCTTGTCTTTGCTCCTGTGTGCTCGCGCACTCTCGCTTTTTCCACTTATTTTTATTTTTGATTTATTTTGTCAATTTAAAAAAAAATACTCATCGTGCTGTGCTGTTTGTGTTTGCTTGAGTGCATTCGCGCGCTCTCGCTTTCTCCACTTTACAATTTTTTTGTTATTATTTATCGATTCTGAGAGTTTATCTTATTTTTTATTTGTTTATTTAAATGAAGTCGACCAGTTGCCTGCCCTTCCTTCCATTATCCGACACCGAGAGAAACTGAACAAAGTTCTGAAGTCGACCTTGTAAAGATAAGGATTCAGGTCTGTCTGCTGTTTACCTTTGCTCCTGTGCGCACTGCCCTTCTCTCCACATTTATGTGTTTGTTTGTTTGTCTATCTAATCTTTTGGGTTTTTATTTCTAATGAGGTCGACCAGTTGTCTATTTATTATTTTTTTTACTACGCATCAAGCTGCCCTGCTTGTCTTTGCTCCTGTGTGCTCGCGCACTCTCGCCTTTTCCACTTATTTTTATTTTTGATTTATTTTTGATTTATTTTGTCAATTTTAAAAAAAAATACGCATCGTGCTATGCTGTTTGTGTTTGCTTGAGTGCATTCGCGCGCTCTCGCTTTCTCCACTTTACAATTTTTTTGTTATTATTTATCTATTCCTGAGAATTTATCTTATTTTTTATTTGTTTATTTAAAGAAGTCGACCAGTTGCCTGCCCTTCCTTCCATTATCCGTCACCGAGACAAACTCAACAAAGTTCTGAGGTCGACCTTGTAAAGATAAGGATTCAGGTCTGTCTGATGTTTACCTTTGCTCCTGCGCGCACTGACCTTCTCTCCACATTTATGTGTTTGTTTGTTTGTCTATCTAATCTTTTGGGTTTTTATTTCTAATGAGGTCGACCAGTTGTCTATTTATTATTTTTTTTACTACGCATCAAGCTGCGCTGCTTGTCTTTGCTCCTGTGTGCTCGCGCACTCTCGCCTTTTCCACTTATTTTTATTTTTGATTTATTTTGTCTATTTAAAAAAAAAATACGCATCGTGCTGTGCTGTTTGTGTTTGCTTGAGTGCATTCCCGCGCTCTCGCTTTCTCCACTTTACAATTTTTTGTTATTATTTATCTATTCCTGAGAGTTTATCTTATTTTTTATTTGTTTATTTAAATGAAGTCGACCAGTTGCCTGCCCTTCCTTCCATTATCCGTCACCGAGACAAACTGAACAAAATTCTGAGGTCGTCCTTGTAAAGATAAGGATTCAGGTCTGTCTGCTGTTTACCTTTGCTCCTGCGCGCACTGCCCTTCTCTCCACATTCATGTGTTTGTTTGTTTGTCTATCTAATCTTTTGGGATTTTATTTCTAATGAGATCGACCAGTTGTCTATTTATTATTTTTTTTTACCACGCATCAAGCTGCGCTGCTTGTCTTCGCTCCTGTGTGCTCGCGCACTCTCGCCTTTTCCACTTATTTTTATTTTTGATTTATTTTGTCAATTTTAAAAAAAAAATACGCATCGTGCTGTGCTGTTTGTGTTTGCTTGAGTGCATTACCGCGCTTTCGCTTTCTCCACTTTACAATTTTTTTGTTATTATTTATCTATTCCTGAGAGTTTATCTTATTTTTTATTCGTTTATTTAAATGAAGTCGACCAGTTGCCTGCCCTTCCTTCCATTATCCGTCACCGAGACAAACTGAACAAAGTTCTGAGGTCGACCTTGTAAAGATAAGGATTCAGGTCTGTCTGCTGTTTACCTTTGCTCCTGCGCGCACTGCCCTTCTCTCCACATTTATGTCTTTGTTTGTTTGTCTATCTAATCTTTTGGGTTTTTATTTCTAATGAGGTCGACCAGTTGTCTATTTATTATTTTTTTTACTACGCATCAAGCTGCGCTGCTTGTCTTTGCTCCTGTGTGCTCGCGCACTCTCGCCTTTTCCACTAATTTTTATTTTTGATTTATTTTTGATTTATTTTGTCAATTTTAAATAAAATACGCATCGTGCTGTGCTGTTTGTGTTTGCTTGAGTGCATTCGCGCGCTCTCGCTTTCTCCACTTTACAATTTTTTTTTATTATTTATCTATTCCTGAGAGTTTATCTTATTTTTTATTTGTTTATTTAAATGAAGTCGACCAGTTGCCTGCCCTTCCTTCCATTATCCGTCACCGAGACAAACTGAACAAAGTTCTGAGGTCGACCTTGTAAAGATAAGGATTCAGGTCTGTCTGCTGTTTACCTTTGCTCCTGCGCGCACTGCCCTTCTCTCCACATTTATGTGTTTGTTTGTTTGTCTATCTAATCTTTTGGGTTTTTATTTCTAATGAGGTCGACCAGTTGTCTATTTATTATTTTTTTTACTACGCATCAAGCTGCGCTGCTTGTCTTTGCTCCTGTGTGCTCGCGCACTCTCGCTTTTTCCACTTATTTTTATTTTTGATTTATTTTGTCAATTTAAAAAAAAATACTCATCGTGCTGTGCTGTTTGTGTTTGCTTGAGTGCATTCGCGCGCTCTCGCTTTCTCCACTTTACAATTTTTTTGTTATTATTTATCGATTCCTGAGAGTTTATCTTATTTTTTATTTGTTTATTTAAATGAAGTCGACCAGTTGCCTGCCCTTCCTTCCATTATCCGTCACCGAGAGAAAGTGAACAAAGTTCTGAAGTCGACCTTGTAAAGATAAGGATTCAGGTCTGTCTGCTGTTTACCTTTGCTCCTGTGCGCACTGCCCTTCTCTCCACATTTATGTGTTTGTTTGTTTGTCTATCTAATCTTTTGGGTTTTTATTTCTAATGAGGTCGACCAGTTGTCTATTTATTATTTTTTTTACTACGCATCAAGCTGCCCTGCTTGTCTTTGCTCCTGTGTGCTCGCGCACTCTCGCCTTTTCCACTTATTTTTATTTTTGATTTATTTTTGATTTATTTTGTCAATTTTAAAAAAAATACGCATCGTGCTATGCTGTTTGTGTTTGCTTGAGTGCATTCGCGCGCTCTCGCTTTCTCCACTTTACAATTTTTTTGTTATTATTTATCTATTCCTGAGAATTTATCTTATTTTTTATTTGTTTATTTAAAGAAGTCGACCAGTTGCCTGCCCTTCCTTCCATTATCCGTCACCGAGACAAACTCAACAAAGTTCTGAGGTCGACCTTGTAAAGATAAGGATTCAGGTCTGTCTGATGTTTACCTTTGCTCCTGCGCGCACTGACCTTCTCTCCACATTTATGTGTTTGTTTGTTTGTCTATCTAATCTTTTGGGTTTTTATTTCTAATGAGGTCGACCAGTTGTCTATTTATTATTTTTTTTACTACGCATCAAGCTGCGCTGCTTGTCTTTGCTCCTGTGTGCTCGCGCACTCTCGCCTTTTCCACTTATTTTTATTTTTGATTTATTTTGTCTATTTTAAAAAAAAATACGCATCGTGCTGTGCTGTTTGTGTTTGCTTGAGTGCATTCCCGCGCTCTCGCTTTCTCCACTTTACAATTTTTTGTTATTATTTATCTATTCCTGAGAGTTTATCTTATTTTTTATTTGTTTATTTAAATGAAGTCGACCAGTTGCCTGCCCTTCCTTCCATTATCCGTCACCGAGACAAACTGAACAAAATTCTGAGGTCGTCCTTGTAAAGATAAGGATTCAGGTCTGTCTGCTGTTTACCTTTGCTCCTGCGCGCACTGCCCTTCTCTCCACATTCATGTGTTTGTTTGTTTGTCTATCTAATCTTTTGGGATTTTATTTCTAATGAGATCGACCAGTTGTCTATTTATTATTTTTTTTTACCACGCATCAAGCTGCGCTGCTTGTCTTTGCTCCTGTGTGCTCGCGCACTCTCGCCTTTTCCACTTATTTTTATTTTTGATTTATTTTGTCAATTTTAAAAAAAAAATACGCATCGTGCTGTGCTGTTTGTGTTTGCTTGAGTGCATTACCGCGCTTTCGCTTTCTCCACTTTACAATTTTTTTGTTATTATTTATCTATTCCTGAGAGTTTATCTTATTTTTTATTTGTTTATTTAAATGAAGTCGACCAGTTGCCTGCCCTTCCTTCCATTATCCGTCACCGAGACAAACTGAACAAAGTTCTGAGGTCGACCTTGTAAAGATAAGGATTCAGGTCTGTCTGCTGTTTACCTTTGCTCCTGCGCGCACTGCCCTTCTCTCCACATTTATGTGTTTGTTTGTTTGTCTATCTAATCTTTTGGGTTTTTATTTCTAATGAGGTCGTACAGTTGTCTATTTATTATTTTTTTTTACTACGCATCAAGCTGCGCTGCTTGTCTTTGCTCCTGTGTGCTCGCGCACTCTTGCCTTTTCCACTTATTTTTATTTTTGATTTATTTTTGATTTATTTTGTCAATTTAAAAAAAAATACGCATCGTGCTGTGCTGTTTGTGTTTGCTTGAGTGCATTCGCGCGCTCTCGCTTTCTCTACTTTACAATTTTTTTGTTATTATTTATCTATTCCTGAGAGTTTATCTTATTTTTTATTTGTTTATTTAAATGAAGTCGACCAGTTGCCTGCCCTTCCTTCCATTATCCGTCACCGAGACAAACTGAACAAAGTTCTGAGGTCGACCTTGTAAAGATAAGGATTCAGGTCTGTCTGCTGTTTACCTTTGCTCCTGCGCGCACTGCCCTTCTCTCCACATTTATGTGTTTGTTTGTTTGTCTATCTAATCTTTTGGGTTTTTATTTCTAATGAGGTCGACCAGTTGTCTATTTATTATTTTTTTTACTACGCATCAAGCTGCGCTGCTTGTCTTTGCTCCTGTGTGCTCGCGCACTCTCGCTTTTTCCACTTATTTTTATTTTTGATTTATTTTGTCAATTTAAAAAAAATACGCATCGTGCTGTGCTGTTTGTGTTTGCTTGAGTGCATTCGCGCGCTCTCGCTTTCTCCACTTTACAATTTTTTTGTTATTATTTATCTATTTTTGAGAGTTTATCTTATTTTTTATTTGTTTATTTAAATGAAGTCGACCAGTTGCCTGCCCTTCCTTCCATTATCCGTCACCGAGACAAACTGAACAAAGCTCTGAGATCGACCTTGTAAAGATAAGGATTCAGGTCTGTCTGCTGTTTACCTTTGCTCCTGCGCCCACTGCCCTTCTCTCCACATTTATGTGTTTTTTGTTTGTCTATCTAATCTTTTGGGTTTTTATTTCTAATGAGGTCGACCAGTTGTCTATTTATTATTTTTTTTACTACGCATCAAGCTGCGCTGCTTGTCTTTGCTCCTGTGTGCTCGCGCACTCTCGCCTTTTCCACTTATTTTTATTTTTGAATTATTTTGTCAATTAAAAAAAAAATACGCATCGTGCTGTGCTGCTTGTGTTTGCTTGAGTGCATTCGCGCGCTCTCGCTTTCTCCACTTTACAATTTTTTTGTTATTATTTATCTATTCCTGAGAATTTATCTTATTTTTTCTTTGTTTATTTAAATGAAGTCGACCAGTTGCTTGCGCTTCCTTCCATTATCCGTCACCGAGACAAACTGAACAAAGTTCTGAGGTCGACCTTGTAAAGATAAGGATTCAGGTCTGTCTGCTGTTT
This sequence comes from Perognathus longimembris pacificus, assembly GCF_023159225.1. Lineage (NCBI taxonomy): Eukaryota > Metazoa > Chordata > Mammalia > Rodentia > Heteromyidae > Perognathus > Perognathus longimembris. The sequence goes on from NW_025960371.1 coordinate 14,136, forward strand.
ACCTTTGCTACTGCGCGCACTGCCCTTCTCTCCACATTTATGTGTTTGTTTGTTTGTCTATCTAATCTTTTGGGTTTTTATTTCTAATGAGGTCGACCAGTGGTCTATTTATTATTTTTTTTACTACGCATCAAGCTGCGCTGCTTGTCTTTGCTCCCGTGTGCTCGCGCACTCTCGCCTTTTCCACTTATTTTTATTTTTGGTTTATTTTTGATTTATTTTGTCAATTTAAAAAAAAATACACATCGTGCTGTGCTGTTTGTGTTTGCTTGAGTGCATTCGCGCGCTCTCGCTTTCTCCACTTTACAATTTTTTTGTTATTATTTATCTATTCCTGAGAGTTTATCTTATTTTTTATTTGTTTATTTAAATGAAGTCGACCAGTTGCCTGCCCTTCCTTCCATTATCCGTCACCGAGACAAACTGAACAAAGTTCTGAGGTCGACCTTGTAAAGATAAGGATTCAGGTCTGTCTGCTGTTTACCTTTGCCCCTGCGCGCACTCCCCTTCTCTCCACATTTATGTGTTTGTTTGTTTGTCTATCTAATCTTTTGGGTTTTTATTTCTAATGAGGTTGACCAGTGGTCTATTTATTATTTTTTTTACTACGCATCAAGCTGCGCTGCTTGTCTTTGCTCCTGTGTGCTCGCCCACTCTCGCCTTTTAAACTTATTTTTATTTTTGATTTATTTTTGATTTATTTTGTGAATTTTAAAAAACAATACGCATCGTGCTGTGCTGTTTGTGTTTGCTTGAGTGCATTCGCGATCTCTCGCTTTCTCCACTTTACAATTTTTTTGTTATTATTTATCTATTCCTGAGTGTTTATCTTATTTTTTATTTGTTTATTTAAATGAAGTCGACCAGTTGCCTGCCCTTCCTTCCATTGTCCGTCACCCAGACAAACTGAACAAAGTTCTGAGGTCGACCTTGTAAAGATAAGGATTCAGGTCTGTCTGCTGCTTACCTTTGCTCCTGCGCGCACTGCCCATCTCTCCACATTTATGTGTTTGTTTGTTTGTCTATCTAATCTTTTGGGTTTTTATTTCTAATGAGGTCGTCCAGTTGTCTAATTATTATTTTTTTTACTATGCATCAAGCTGTGCTGCTTGTCTTTGCTCCTGTGTGCTCGCGCACTCTCGCCTTTTCCACTTATTTTTATTTTTGATTTATTTTTGATTTATTTTGTCAATTTTAAAAAAAATACGCATCGTGCTGTGCTGTTTGTGTTTGCTTGAGTGCATTCGCGCGCTCTCGCTTTCTCCACTTTACAATTTTTTTGTTATTATTTATCTATTCCTGAGAGTTTATCTTATATTTTATTTGTTTATTTAAATGAAGTCGACCAGATTCCTGCCCTTCTTTCCATTATCCTTCACCGAGACAAACTGAACAAAGTTCTGAGGTCGACCTTGTAAAGATAAGGATTCAGGTCTGTCTGCTGTTTACCTTTGCTCCTGCGCGCACTGCCCTTCTCTCCACATTTATGTGTTTGTTTGTTTGTCTATCTAATCTTTTGGGTTTTTATTTCTAATGAGGTCGACCAGTTGTCTATTTATTTTTTTTTTTTACTACGCATCAAGCTGCGCTGCTTGTCTTTGCTCCTGTGTGCTCGCGCACTCTCGCCTTTTCCACTTATTTTTATTTGATTTATTTTTGATTTATTTTGTCAATTTAAAAAAAAATACGCATCGTGCTGTGCTGTTTGTGTTTCCTTGAGTGCATTCCCGCGCTCTCGCTTTCTGCACTTTACAATTTTTTGTTATTATTTATCTATTCCTGAGAGTTTATCTTATTTTTTATTTGTTTATTTAAATGAAGTCGACCAGTTGCCTGCCCTTCCTTCCATTATCTGTCACCGAGACAAACTGAACAAAGTTCTGAGGTCGACCTTGTAAAGATAAGGATTCAGGTCTGTCTGCTGTTTACCTTTGCTCCTGCGCGCACTGCCCTTCTCTCCACATTTATGTGTTTGTTTGTCTATCTAATCTTTTGGGTTTTTATTTCTAATGAGGTCGACCAGTTGTCTATTTATTATTTTTTTACTACGCATCAAGCTGCGCTGCTTGTCTTTGCTCCTGTGTGCTCTCCCACTCTCGCCTTTTCCACTTATTTTTATTTTTGATTTATTTTTTATTTATTTTGTCAATTTAAAAAAAAATACGCATCGTGCTGTGCTGTTTGTGTTTGCTTGAGTGCATTCGCGCGCTCTCGCTTTCTCCACTTTACAATTTTTTTGTTATTATTTATCGATTCCTGAGAGTTTATCTTATTTTTTATTTGTTTATTTAAATGAAGTCGACCAGTTGCCTGCCCTTCCTTCCATTATCCGTCACCGAGAGAAACTGAACAAAGTTCTGAAGTCGACCTTGTAAAGATAAGGATTCAGGTCTGTCTGCTGTTTACCTTTGCTCCTGTGCGCACTGCCCTTCTCTCCACATTTATGTGTTTGTTTGTGTGTCTATCTAATCTTTTGGGTTTTTATTTCTAATGAGGTCGACCAGTTGTCTATTTATTATTTTTTTTACTACGCATCAAGCTGCCCTGCTTGTCTTTGCTCCTGTGTGCTCGCGCACTCTCGCCTTTTCCACTTATTTTTATTTTTGATTTATTTTTGATTTATTTTGTCAATTTTAAAAAAAATACGCATCGTGCTATGCTGTTTGTGTTTGCTTGAGTGCATTCGCGCGCTCTCGCTTTCTCCACTTTACAATTTTTTTGTTATTATTTATCTATTCCTGAGAATTTATCTTATTTTTTATTTGTTTATTTAAAGAAGTCGACCAGTTGCCTGCCCTTCCTTCCATTATCCGTCACCGAGACAAACTCAACAAAGTTCTGAGGTCGACCTTGTAAAGATAAGGATTCAGGTCTGTCTGATGTTTACCTTTGCTCCTGCGCGCACTGACCTTCTCTCCACATTTATGTGTTTGTTTGTTTGTCTATCTAATCTTTTGGGTTTTTATTTCTAATGAGGTCGACCAGTTGTCTATTTATTATTTTTTTTACTACGCATCAAGCTGCGCTGCTTGTCTTTGCTCCTGTGTGCTCGCGCACTCTCGCCTTTTCCACTTATTTTTATTTTTGATTTATTTTGTCTATTTTAAAAAAAAATACGCATCGTGCTGTGCTGTTTGTGTTTGCTTGAGTGCATTCCCGCGCTCTCGCTTTCTCCACTTTACAATTTTTTGTTATTATTTATCTATTCCTGAGAGTTTATCTTATTTTTTATTTGTTTATTTAAATGAAGTCGACCAGTTGCCTGCCCTTCCTTCCATTATCCGTCACCGAGACAAACTGAACAAAATTCTGAGGTCGTCCTTGTAAAGATAAGGATTCAGGTCTGTCTGCTGTTTACCTTTGCTCCTGCGCGCACTGCCCTTCTCTCCACATTCATGTGTTTGTTTGTTTGTCTATCTAATCTTTTGGGATTTTATTTCTAATGAGATCGACCAGTTGTCTATTTATTATTTTTTTTTACCACGCATCAAGCTGCGCTGCTTGTCTTTGCTCCTGTGTGCTCGCGCACTCTCGCCTTTTCCACTTATTTTTATTTTTGATTTATTTTGTCAATTTTAAAAAAAAAATACGCATCGTGCTGTGCTGTTTGTGTTTGCTTGAGTGCATTACCGCGCTTTCGCTTTCTCCACTTTACAATTTTTTTGTTATTATTTATCTATTCCTGAGAGTTTATCTTATTTTTTATTTGTTTATTTAAATGAAGTCGACCAGTTGCCTGCCCTTCCTTCCATTATCCGTCACCGAGACAAACTGAACAAAGTTCTGAGGTCGACCTTGTAAAGATAAGGATTCAGGTCTGTCTGCTGTTTACCTTTGCTCCTGCGCGCACTGCCCTTCTCTCCACATTTATGTGTTTGTTTGTTTGTCTATCTAATCTTTTGGGTTTTTATTTCTAATGAGGTCGTACAGTTGTCTATTTATTATTTTTTTTTACTACGCATCAAGCTGCGCTGCTTGTCTTTGCTCCTGTGTGCTCGCGCACTCTTGCCTTTTCCACTTATTTTTATTTTTGATTTATTTTTGATTTATTTTGTCAATTTAAAAAAAAATACGCATCGTGCTGTGCTGTTTGTGTTTGCTTGAGTGCATTCGCGCGCTCTCGCTTTCTCTACTTTACAATTTTTTTGTTATTATTTATCTATTCCTGAGAGTTTATCTTATTTTTTATTTGTTTATTTAAATGAAGTCGACCAGTTGCCTGCCCTTCCTTCCATTATCCGTCACCGAGACAAACTGAACAAAGTTCTGAGGTCGACCTTGTAAAGATAAGGATTCAGGTCTGTCTGCTGTTTACCTTTGCTCCTGCGCGCACTGCCCTTCTCTCCACATTTATGTGTTTGTTTGTTTGTCTATCTAATCTTTTGGGTTTTTATTTCTAATGAGGTCGACCAGTTGTCTATTTATTATTTTTTTTACTACGCATCAAGCTGCGCTGCTTGTCTTTGCTCCTGTGTGCTCGCGCACTCTCGCTTTTTCCACTTATTTTTATTTTTGATTTATTTTGTCAATTTAAAAAAAATACGCATCGTGCTGTGCTGTTTGTGTTTGCTTGAGTGCATTCGCGCGCTCTCGCTTTCTCCACTTTACAATTTTTTTGTTATTATTTATCTATTCCTGAGAGTTTATCTTATTTTTTATTTGTTTATTTAAATGAAGTCGACCAGTTGCCTGCCCTTCCTTCCATTATCCGTCACCGAGACAAACTGAACAAAGCTCTGAGATCGACCTTGTAAAGATAAGGATTCAGGTCTGTCTGCTGTTTACCTTTGCTCCTGCGCCCACTGCCCTTCTCTCCACATTTATGTGTTTTTTGCTTGTCTATCTAATCTTTTGGGTTTTTATTTCTAATGAGGTCGACCAGTTGTCTATTTATTATTTTTTTTACTACGCATCAAGCTGCGCTGCTTGTCTTTGCTCCTGTGTGCTCGCGCACTCTCGCCTTTTCCACTTATTTTTATTTTTGATTTATTTTGTCAATTAAAAAAAAATACGCATCGTGCTGTGCTGCTTGTGTTTGCTTGAGTGCATTCGCGCGCTCTCGCTTTCTCCACTTTACAATTTTTTTGTTATTATTTATCTATTCCTGAGAATTTATCTTATTTTTTCTTTGTTTATTTAAATGAAGTCGACCAGTTGCTTGCGCTTCCTTCCATTATCCGTCACCGAGACAAACTGAACAAAGTTCTGAGGTCGACCTTGTAAAGATAAGGATTCAGGTCTGTCTGCTGTTTACCTTTGCTACTGCGCGCACTGCCCTTCTCTCCACATTTATGTGTTTGTTTGTTTGTCTATCTAATCTTTTGGGTTTTTATTTCTAATGAGGTCGACCAGTGGTCTATTTATTATTTTTTTTACTAGGCATCAAGCTGCGCTGCTTGTCTTTGCTCCCGTGTGCTCGCGCACTCTCGCCTTTTCCACTTATTTTTATTTTTGGTTTATTTTTGATTTATTTTGTCAATTTAAAAAAAAATACACATCGTGCTGTGCTGTTTGTGTTTGCTTGAGTGCATTTGCGCGCTCTCGCTTTCTCCACTTTACAATTTTTTTGTTATTATTTATCTATTCCTGAGAGTTTATCTTATTTTTTATTTGTTTATTTAAATGAAGTCGACCAGTTGCCTGCCCTTCCTTCCATTATCCGTCACCGAGACAAACTGAACAAAGTTCTGAGGTCGACCTTGTAAAGATAAGGATTCAGGTCTGTCTGCTGTTTACCTTTGCCCCTGCGCGCACTCCCCTTCTCTCCACATTTATGTGTTTGTTTGTTTGTCTATCTAATCTTTTGGGTTTTTATTTCTAATGAGGTTGACCAGTTGTCTATTTATTATTTTTTTTACTACGCATCAAGCTGCGCTGCTTGTCTTTGCTCCTGTGTGCTCGCCCACTCTCGCCTTTTAAACTTATTTTTATTTTTGATTTATTTTTGATTTATTTTGTGAATTTTAAAAAACAATACGCATCGTGCTGTGCTGTTTGTGTTTGCTTGAGTGCATTCGCGAGCTCTCGCTTTCTCCACTTTACAATTTTTTTGTTATTATTTATCTATTCCTGAGTGTTTATCTTATTTTTTATTTGTTTATTTAAATGAAGTCGACCAGTTGCCTGCCCTTCCTTCCATTGTCCGTCACCCAGACAAACTGAACAAAGTTCTGAGGTCGACCTTGTAAAGATAAGGATTCAGGTCTGTCTGCTGCTTACCTTTGCTCCTGCGCGCACTGCCCATCTCTCTACATTTATGTGTTTGTTTGTTTGTCTATCTAATCTTTTGGGTTTTTATTTCTAATGAGGTCGACCAGTTGTCTATTTATTATTTTTTTTACTATGCATCAAGCTGCGCTGCTTGTCTTTGCTCCTGTGTGCTCGCGCACTCTCGCCTTTTCCACTTATTTTTATTTTTGATTTATTTTTGATTTATTTTGTCAATTTTAAAAAAAATACGCATCGTGCTGTGCTGTTTGTGTTTGCTTGAGTGCATTCGCGCGCTCTCGCTTTCTCCACTTTACAATTTTTTTGTTATTATTTATCTATTCCTGAGAGTTTATCTTATATTTTATTTGTTTATTTAAATGAAGTCGACCAGTTTCCTGCCCTTCTTTCCATTATCCTTCACCGAGACAAACTGAACAAAGTTCTGAGGTCGACCTTGTAAAGATAAGGATTCAGGTCTGTCTGCTGTTTACCTTTGCTCCTGCGCGCACTGCCCTTCTCTCCACATTTATGTGTTTGTTTGTTTGTCTATCTAATCTTTTGGGTTTTTATTTCTAATGAGGTCGACCAGTTGTCTATTTATTTTTTTTTTTTACTACGCATCAAGCTGCGCTGCTTGTCTTTGCTCCTGTGTGCTCGCGCACTCTCGCCTTTTCCACTTATTTTTATTTGATTTATTTTTGATTTATTTTGTCAATTTAAAAAAAAATACGCATCGTGCTGTGCTGTTTGTGTTTCCTTGAGTGCATTCCCGCGCTCTCGCTTTCTGCACTTTACAATTTTTTGTTATTATTTATCTATTCCTGAGAGTTTATCTTATTTTTTATTTGTTTATTTAAATGAAGTCGACCAGTTGCCTGCCCTTCCTTCCATTATCTGTCACCGAGACAAACTGAACAAAGTTCTGAGGTCGACCTTGTAAAGATAAGGATTCAGGTCTGTCTGCTGTTTACCTTTGCTCCTGCGCGCACTGCCCTTCTCTCCACATTTATGTGTTTGTTTGTCTATCTAATCTTTTGGGTTTTTATTTCTAATGAGGTCGACCAGTTGTCTATTTATTATTTTTTTACTACGCATCAAGCTGCGCTGCTTGTCTTTGCTCCTGTGTGCTCTCCCACTCTCGCCTTTTCCACTTATTTTTATTTTTGATTTATTTTTTATTTATTTTGTCAATTTAAAAAAAAATACGCATCGTGCTGTGCTGTTTGTGTTTGCTTGAGTGCATTCGCGCGCGCTTGCTTTCTCTACTTTACAATTTTTTTGTTATTATTTATCTATTCCTGAGAGTTTATCTTATTTTTTATTTGTTTATTTAAATGAAGTCGACCAGTTGCCTGCCCTTCCTTCCATTATCCGTCACCGAGACAAACTGAACAAAGTTCTGAGGTCGACCTTGTAAAGATAAGGATTCAGGTCTGTCTGCTGTTTACCTTTGCTCCTGCGCGCACTGCCCTTCTCTCCACATTTATGTGTTTGTTTGTTTGTCTATCTAATCTTTTGGGATTTTATTTCTAATGAGATCGACCAGTTGTCTATTTATTATTTTTTTTTACCACGCATCAAGCTGCGCTGCTTGTCTTTGCTCCTGTGTGCTCGCGCACTCTCGCCTTTTCCACTTATTTTTATTTTTGATTTATTTTGTCAATTTTAAAAAAAAATACGCATCGTGCTGTGCTGTTTGTGTTTGCTTGAGTGCATTACCGCGCTTTCGCTTTCTAAACTTTACAATTTTTTTGTTATTATTTATCTATTCCTGAGAGTTTATCTTATTTTTTATTTGTTTATTTAAATGAAGTCGACCAGTTGCCTGCCCTTCCTTCCATTATCCGTCACCGAGACAAACTGAACAAAGTTCTGAGGTCGACCTTGTAAAGATAAGGATTCAGGTCTGTCTGCTGTTTACCTTTGCTCCTGCGCGCACTGCCCTTCTCTCCACATTTATGTCTTTGTTTGTTTGTCTATCTAATCTTTTGGGTTTTTATTTCTAATGAGGTCGACCAGTTGTCTATTTATTATTTTTTTTACTACGCATCAAGCTGCGCTGCTTGTCTTTGCTCCTGTGTGCTCGCGCACTCTCGCCTTTTCCACTAATTTTTATTTTTGATTTATTTTTTATTTATTTTGTCAATTTTAAAAAAAATACGCATCGTGCTGTGCTGTTTGTGTTTGCTTGAGTGCATTCGCGCGCTCTCGCTTTCTCCACTTTACAATTTTTTTTTATTATTTATCTATTCCTGAGAGTTTATCTTATTTTTTATTTGTTTATTTAAATGAAGTCGACCAGTTGCCTGCCCTTCCTTCCATTATCCGTCACCGAGACAAACTGAACAAAGTTCTGAGGTCGACCTTGTAAAGATAAGGATTCAGGTCTGTCTGCTGTTTACCTTTGCTCCTGCGCGCACTGCCCTTCTCTCCACATTTATGTTTTTGTTTGTTTGTCTATCTAATCTTTTGGGTTTTTATTTCTAATGAGGTCGACCAGTTGTCTATTTATTATTTTTTTTACTACGCATCAAGCTGCGCTGCTTGTCTTTGCTCCTGTGTGCTCGCGCACTCTCGCTTTTTCCACTTATTTTTATTTTTGATTTATTTTGTCAATTTAAAAAAAATACGCATCGTGCTGTGCTGTTTGTGTTTGCTTGAGTGCATTCGCGCGCTCTCGCTTTCTCCACTTTACAATTTTTTTGTTATTATTTATCTATTCCTGAGAGTTTATCTTATGTTTTATTTGTTTATTTAAATGAAGTCGACCAGTTGCCTGCCCTTCCTTCCATTATCCGTCACCGAGACAAACTGAACAAAGCTCTGAGATCGACCTTGTAAAGATAAGGATTCAGGTCTGTCTGCTGTTTACCTTTGCTCCTGCGCCCACTGCCCTTCTCTCCACATTTATGTGTTTTTTGTTTGTCTATCTAATCTTTTGGGTTTTTATTTCTAATGAGGTCGACCAGTTGTCTATTTATTATTTTTTTTACTACGCATCAAGCTGCGCTGCTTGTCTTTGCTCCTGTGTGCTCGCGCACTCTCGCCTTTTCCACTTATTTTTATTTTTGATTTATTTTGTCAATTAAAAAAAAAATACGCATCGTGCTGTGCTGTTTGTGTTTGCTTGAGTGCATTCGCGCGCTCTCGCTTTCTCCACTTTACAATTTTTTTGTTATTATTTATCTATTCCTGAGAGTTTATCTTATTTTTTATTTGTTTATTTAAATGAAGTCGACCAGTTGCCTGCCCTTCCTTCCATTATCCGTCACCGAGACAAACTGAACAAAGTTCTGAGGTCGACCTTGTAAAGATAAGGATTCAGGTCTGTCTGCTGTTTACCTTTGCCCCTGCGCGCACTCCCCTTCTCTCCACATTTATGTGTTTGTTTGTTTGTCTATCTAATCTTTTGGGTTTTTATTTCTAATGAGGTTGACCAGTTGTCTATTTATTATTTTTTTTACTACGCATCAAGCTGCGCTGCTTGTCTTTGCTCCTGTGTGCTCGCCCACTCTCGCCTTTTAAACTTATTTTTATTTTTGATTTATTTTTGATTTATTTTGTGAATTTTAAAAAACAATACGCATCGTGCTGTGCTGTTTGTGTTTGCTTGAGTGCATTCGCGAGCTCTCGCTTTCTCCACTTTACAATTTTTTTGTTATTATTTATCTATTCCTGAGTGTTTATCTTATTTTTTATTTGTTTATTTAAATGAAGTCGACCAGTTGCCTGCCCTTCCTTCCATTGTCCGTCACCCAGACAAACTGAACAAAGTTCTGAGGTCGACCTTGTAAAGATAAGGATTCAGGTCTGTCTGCTGCTTACCTTTGCTCCTGCGCGCACTGCCCATCTCTCCACATTTATGTGTTTGTTTGTTTGTCTATCTAATCTTTTGGGTTTTTATTTCTAATGAGGTCGACCAGTTGTCTATTTATTATTTTTTTTACTATGCATCAAGCTGCGCTGCTTGTCTTTGCTCCTGTGTGCTCGCGCACTCTCGCCTTTTCCACTTATTTTTATTTTTGATTTATTTTTGATTTATTTTGTCAATTTAAAAAAAAATACGCATCGTGCTGTGCTGTTTGTGTTTGCTTGAGTGCATTCGCGCGCTCTCGCTTTCTCCACTTTACAATTTTTTTGTTATTATTTATCTATTCCTGAGAGTTTATCTTATATTTTATTTGTTTATTTAAATGAAGTCGACCAGTTTCCTGCCCTTCTTTCCATTATCCTTCACCGAGACAAACTGAACAAAGTTCTGAGGTCGACCTTGTAAAGATAAGGATTCAGGTCTGTCTGCTGTTTACCTTTGCTCCTGCGCGCACTGCCCTTCTCTCCACATTTATGTGTTTGTTTGTTTGTCTATCTAATCTTTTGGGTTTTTATTTCTAATGAGGTCGACCAGTTGTCTATTTATTTTTTTTTTTTTACTACGCATCAAGCTGCGCTGCTTGTCTTTGCTCCTGTGTGCTCGCGCACTCTCGCCTTTTCCACTTATTTTTATTTGATTTATTTTTGATTTATTTTGTCAATTTAAAAAAAAATACGCATCGTGCTGTGCTGTTTGTGTTTCCTTGAGTGCATTCCCGCGCTCTCGCTTTCTGCACTTTACAATTTTTTGTTATTATTTATCTATTCCTGAGAGTTTATCTTATTTTTTATTTGTTTATTTAAATGAAGTCGACCAGTTGCCTGCCCTTCCTTCCATTATCTGTCACCGAGACAAACTGAACAAAGTTCTGAGGTCGACCTTGTAAAGATAAGGATTCAGGTCTGTCTGCTGTTTACCTTTGCTCCTGCGCGCACTGCCCTTCTCTCCACATTTATGTGTTTGTTTGTTTGTCTATCTAATCTTTTGGGATTTTATTTCTAATGAGATCGACCAGTTGTCTATTTATTATTTTTTTTTACCACGCATCAAGCTGCGCTGCTTGTCTTTGCTCCTGTGTGCTCGCGCACTCTCGCCTTTTCCACTTATTTTTATTTTTGATTTATTTTGTCAATTTTAAAAAAAAAATACGCATCGTGCTGTGCTGTTTGTGTTTGCTTGAGTGCATTACCGCGCTTTCGCTTTCTCCACTTTACAATATTTTTGTTATTATTTATCTATTCCTGAGAGTTTATCTTATTTTTTATTTGTTTATTTAAATGAAGTCGACCAGTTGCCTGCCCTTCCTTCCATTATCCGTCACCGAGACAAACTGAACAAAGTTCTGAGGTCGACCTTGTAAAGATAAGGATTCAGGTCTGTCTGCTGTTTACCTTTGCTCCTACGCGCACTGCCCTTCTCTCCACATTTATGTCTTTGTTTGTTTGTCTATCTAATCTTTTGGGTTTTTATTTCTAATGAGGTCGACCAGTTGTCTATTTATTATTTTTTTTACTACGCATCAAGCTGCGCTGCTTGTCTTTGCTCCTGTGTGCTCGCGCACTCTCGCCTTTTCCACTAATTTTTATTTTTGATTTATTTTTGATTTATTTTGTCAATTTTAAAAAAAATACGCATCGTGCTGTGCTGTTTGTGTTTGCTTGAGTGCATTCGCGCGCTCTCGCTTTCTCCACTTTACAATTTTTTTTTTTATTATTTATCTATTCCTGAGAGTTTATCTTATTTTTTATTTGTTTATTTAAATGAAGTCGACCAGTTGCCTGCCCTTCCTTCCATTATCCGTCACCGAGACAAACTGAACAAAGTTCTGAGGTCGACCTTGTAAAGATAAGGATTCAGGTCTGTCTGCTGTTTACCTTTGCTCCTGCGCGCACTGCCCTTCTCTCCACATTTATGTTTTTGTTTGTTTGTCTATCTAATCTTTTGGGTTTTTATTAATAATGAGGTCGACCAGTTGTCTATTTATTATTTTTTTTTACTACGCATCAAGCTGCGCTGCTTGTCTTTGCTCCTGTGTGCTCGCGCACTCTCGCTTTTTCCACTTATTTTTATTTTTGATTTATTTTGTCAATTTAAAAAAAAATACTCATCGTGCTGTGCTGTTTGTGTTTGCTTGAGTGCATTCGCGCGCTCTCGCTTTCTCCACTTTACAATTTTTTTGTTATTATTTATCTATTCCTGAGAGTTTATCTTATTTTTTATTTGTTTATTTAAATGAAGTCGACCAGTTGCCTGCCCTTCCTTCCATTATCCGTCACCGAGAGAAACTGAACAAAGTTCTGAAGTCGACCTTGTAAAGATAAGGATTCAGGTCTGTCTGCTGTTTACCTTTGCTCCTGTGCGCACTGCCCTTCTCTCCACATTTATGTGTTTGTTTGTTTGTCTATCTAATCTTTTGGGTTTTTATTTCTAATGAGGTCGACCAGTTGTCTATTTATTATTTTTTTTACTACGCATCAAGCTGCCCTGCTTGTCTTTGCTCCTGTGTGCTCGCGCACTCTCGCCTTTTCCACTTATTTTTATTTTTGATTTATTTTTGATTTATTTTGTCAATTTTAAAAAAAATACGCATCGTGCTATGCTGTTTGTGTTTGCTTGAGTGCATTCGCGCGCTCTCGCTTTCTCCACTTTACAATTTTTTTGTTATTATTTATCTATTCCTGAGAATTTATCTTATTTTTTATTTGTTTATTTAAAGAAGTCGACCAGTTGCCTGCCCTTCCTTCCATTATCCGTCACCGAGACAAACTCAACAAAGTTCTGAGGTCGACCTTGTAAAGATAAGGATTCAGGTCTGTCTGATGTTTACCTTTGCTCCTGCGCGCACTGCCCTTCTCTCCACATTTATGTGTTTGTTTGTTTGTCTATCTAATCTTTTGGGTTTTTATTTCTAATGAGGTCGACCAGTTGTCTATTTATTATTTTTTTTACTACGCATCAAGCTGCGCTGCTTGTCTTTGCTCCTGTGTGCTCGCGCACTCTCGCCTTTTCACTTATTTTTATTTTTGATTTATTTTGTCTATTTTAAAAAAAAATACGCATCGTGCTGTGCTGTTTGTGTTTGCTTGAGTGCATTCCCACGCTCTCGCTTTCTCCACTTTACAATTTTTTGTTATTATTTATCTATTCCTGAGAGTTTATCTTATTTTTTATTTGTTTATTTAAATGAAGTCGACCAGTTGCCTGCCCTTCCTTCCATTATCCGTCACCGAGACAAACTGAACAAAATTCTGAGGTCGTCCTTGTAAAGATAAGGATTCAGGTCTGTCTGCTGTTTACCTTTGCTCCTTCGCGCACTGCCCTTCTCTCCACATTCATGTGTTTGTTTGTTTGTCTATCTAATCTTTTGGGTTTTTATTTCTAATGAGGTCGACCAGTTGTCTATTTATTATTTTTTTTACTACGCATCAAGCTGCGCTGCTGGTCTTTGCTCCTGTGTGCTCGCGCACTCTCGCCTTTTCCACTAATTTTTATTTTTGATTTATTTTGATTTATTTTGTCAATTTTAAAAAAAAATACGCATCGTGCTGTGCTGTTTGTGTTTGCTTGAGTGCATTCGCGCGCTCTCGCTTTCTCCACTTTACAATTTTTTTTTATTATTTATCTATTCCTGAGAGTTTATCTTATTTTTTATTTGTTTATTTAAATGAAGTCGACCAGTTGCCTGCCCTTCCTTCCATTATCCGTCACCGAGACAAACTAAACAAAGTTCTGAGGTCGACCTTGTAAAGATAAGGATTCAGGTCTGTCTGCTGTTTACCTTTGCTCCTGCGCGCACTGCCCTTCTCTCCACATTTATGTTTTTGTTTGTATGTCTATCTAATCTTTTGGGTTTTTTATTTCTAATGAGGTCGACCAGTTGTCTATTTATTATTTTTTTTACTACGCATCAAGCTGCGCTGCTTGTCTTTGCTCCTGTGTGCTCGCGCACTCTCGCTTTTTCCACTTATTTTTATTTTTGATTTATTTTGTCAATTTAAAAAAAAATACTCATCGTGCTGTGCTGTTTGTGTTTGCTTGAGTGCATTCGCGCGCTCTCGCTTTCTCCACTTTACAATTTTTTTGTTATTATTTATCTATCCTGAGAGTTTATCTTATTTTTTTATTTGGTTTATTTAAATGAAGTCGACCAGTTGCCTGCCCTTCCTTCCATTATCCGTCACCGAGAGAAACTGAACAAAGTTCTGAAGTCGACCTTGTAAAGATAAGGATTCAGGTCTGTCTGCTGTTTACCTTTGCTCCTGTGCGCACTGCCCTTCTCTCCACATTTATGTGTTTGTTTGTTTGTCTATCTAATCTTTTGGGTTTTTATTTCTAATGAGGTCGACCAGTTGTCTATTTATTATTTTTTTTACTACGCATCAAGCTGCCCTGCTTGTCTTTGCTCCTGTGTGCTCGCGCACTCTCGCCTTTTCCACTTATTTTTATTTTTGATTTATTTTTGATTTATTTTGTCAATTTTAAAAAAAATACGCATCGTGCTATGCTGTTTGTGTTTGCTTGAGTGCATTCGCGCGCTCTCGCTTTCTCCACTTTACAATTTTTTTGTTATTATTTATCTATTCCTGAGAATTTATCTTATTTTTTATTTGTTTATTTAAAGAAGTCGACCAGTTGCCTGCCCTTCCTTCCATTATCCGTCACCGAGACAAACTCAACAAAGTTCTGAGGTCGACCCTTGTAAAGATAAGGATTCAGGTCTGTCTGATGTTTACCTTTGCTCCTGCGCGCACTGCCCTTCTCTCCACATTTATGTGTTTGTTTGTTTGTCTATCTAATCTTTTGGGTTTTTATTTCTAATGAGGTCGACCAGTTGTCTATTTATTATTTTTTTTACTACGCATCAAGCTGCGCTGCTTGTCTTTGCTCCTGTGTGCTCGCGCACTCTCGCCTTTTCCACTTATTTTTATTTTTGATTTATTTTGTCTATTTTAAAAAAAAATACGCATCGTGCTGTGCTGTTTGTGTTTGCTTGAGTGCATTCCCACGCTCTCGCTTTCTCCACTTTACAATTTTTTGTTATTATTTATCTATTCCTGAGAGTTTATCTTATTTTTTATTTGTTTATTTAAATGAAGTCGACCAGTTGCCTGCCCTTCCTTCCATTATCCGTCACCGAGACAAACTGAACAAAATTCTGAGGTCGTCCTTGTAAAGATAAGGATTCAGGTCTGTCTGCTGTTTACCTTTGCTCCTGCGCGCACTGCCCTTCTCTCCACATTTATGTGTTTGTTTGTTTGTCTATCTAATCTTTTGGGATTTTATTTCTAATGAGATCGACCAGTTGTCTATTTATTATTTTTTTTTACCACGCATCAAGCTGCGCTGCTTGTCTTTGCTCCTGTGTGCTCGCGCACTCTCGCCTTTTCCACTTATTTTTATTTTTGATTTATTTTGTCAATTTTAAAAAAAAAATACGCATCGTGCTGTGCTGTTTGTGTTTGCTTGAGTGCATTACCGCGCTTTCGCTTTCTCCACTTTACAATATTTTTGTTATTATTTATCTATTCCTGAGAGTTTATCTTATTTTTTATTTGTTTATTTAAATGAAGTCGACCAGTTGCCTGCCCTTCCTTCCATTATCCGTCACCGAGACAAACTGAACAAAGTTCTGAGGTCGACCTTGTAAAGATAAGGATTCAGGTCTGTCTGCTGTTTACCTTTGCTCCTACGCGCACTGCCCTTCTCTCCACATTTATGTCTTTGTTTGTTTGTCTATCTAATCTTTTGGGTTTTTATTTCTAATGAGGTCGACCAGTTGTCTATTTATTATTTTTTTTACTACGCATCAAGCTGCGCTGCTTGTCTTTGCTCCTGTGTGCTCGCGCACTCTCGCCTTTTCCACTAATTTTTATTTTTGATTTATTTTTGATTTATTTTGTCAATTTTAAAAAAAATACGCATCGTGCTGTGCTGTTTGTGTTTGCTTGAGTGCATTCGCGCGCTCTCGCTTTCTCCACTTTACAATTTTTTTTTTATTATTTATCTATTCCTGAGAGTTTATCTTATTTTTTATTGTTTATTTAAATGAAGTCGACCAGTTGCCTGCCCTTCCTTCCATTATCCGTCAC
This sequence comes from Perognathus longimembris pacificus, assembly GCF_023159225.1. Taxonomy (NCBI): domain Eukaryota; kingdom Metazoa; phylum Chordata; class Mammalia; order Rodentia; family Heteromyidae; genus Perognathus; species Perognathus longimembris. The sequence goes on from NW_025960371.1 coordinate 30,306, forward strand.
CGAGGACAAACTGAACAAAGTTCTGAGGTCGACCTTGTAAAGATAAGGATTCAGGTCTGTCTGCTGTTTACCTTTGCTCCTGCGCGCACTGCCCTTCTCTCCACATTTATGTTTTTGTTTGTTTGTCTATCTAATCTTTTGGGTTTTTATTTCTAATGAGGTCGACCAGTTGTCTATTTATTATTTTTTTTACTACGCATCAAGCTGCGCTGCTTGTCTTTGCTCCTGTGTGCTCGCGCACTCTCGCTTTTTCCACTTATTTTTATTTTTGATTTATTTTGTCAATTTAAAAAAAAATACTCATCGTGCTGTGCTGTTTGTGTTTGCTTGAGTGCATTCGCGCGCTCTCGCTTTCTCCACTTTACAATTTTTTTGTTATTATTTATCTATTCCTGAGAGTTTATCTTATTTTTTATTTGTTTATTTAAATGAAGTCGACCAGTTGCCTGCCCTTCCTTCCATTATCCGTCACCGAGAGAAACTGAACAAAGTTCTGAAGTCGACCTTGTAAAGATAAGGATTCAGGTCTGTCTGCTGTTTACCTTTGCTCCTGTGCGCACTGCCCTTCTCTCCACATTTATGTGTTTGTTTGTTTGTCTATCTAATCTTTTGGGTTTTTTATTTCTAATGAGGTCGACCCAGTTGTCTATTTATTATTTTTTTTACTACGCATCAAGCTGCCCTGCTTGTCTTTGCTCCTGTGTGCTCGCGCACTCTCGCCTTTTCCACTTATTTTTATTTTTGATTTATTTTTGATTTATTTTGTCAATTTTAAAAAAAATACGCATCGTGCTATGCTGTTTGTGTTTGCTTGAGTGCATTCGCGCGCTCTCGCTTTCTCCACTTTACAATTTTTTTGTTATTATTTATCTATTCCTGAGAATTTATCTTATTTTTTATTTGTTTATTTAAAGAAGTCGACCAGTTGCCTGCCCTTCCTTCCATTATCCGTCACCGAGACAAACTCAACAAAGTTCTGAGGTCGACCTTGTAAAGATAAGGATTCAGGTCTGTCTGATGTTTACCTTTGCTCCTGCGCGCACTGCCCTTCTCTCCACATTTATGTGTTTGTTTGTTTGTCTATCTAATCTTTTGGGTTTTTATTTCTAATGAGGTCGACCAGTTGTCTATTTATTATTTTTTTTTACTACGCATCAAGCTGCGCTGCTTGTCTTTGCTCCTGTGTGCTCGCGCACTCTCGCCTTTTCCACTTATTTTTATTTTTGATTTATTTTGTCTATTTTAAAAAAAAAATACGCATCGTGCTGTGCTGTTTGTGTTTGCTTGAGTGCATTCCCACGCTCTCGCTTTCTCCACTTTACAATTTTTTGTTATTATTTATCTATTCCTGAGAGTTTATCTTATTTTTTATTTGTTTATTTAAATGAAGTCGACCAGTTGCCTGCCCTTCCTTCCATTATCCGTCACCGAGACAAACTGAACAAAATTCTGAGGTCGTCCTTGTAAAGATAAGGATTCAGGTCTGTCTGCTGTTTACCTTTGCTCCTTCGCGCACTGCCCTTCTCTCCACATTCATGTGTTTGTTTGTTTGTCTATCTAATCTTTTGGGTTTTTATTTCTAATGAGGTCGACCAGTTGTCTATTTATTATTTTTTTTACTACGCATCAAGCTGCGCTGCTGGTCTTTGCTCCTGTGTGCTCGCGCACTCTCGCCTTTTCCACTAATTTTTATTTTTGATTTATTTTTGATTTATTTTGTCAATTTTAAAAAAAAATACGCATCGTGCTGTGCTGTTTGTGTTTGCTTGAGTGCATTCGCGCGCTCTCGCTTTCTCCACTTTACAATTTTTTTTTATTATTTATCTATTCCTGAGAGTTTATCTTATTTTTTATTTGTTTATTTAAATGAAGTCGACCAGTTGCCTGCCCTTCCTTCCATTATCCGTCACCGAGACAAACTAAACAAAGTTCTGAGGTCGACCTTGTAAAGATAAGGATTCAGGTCTGTCTGCTGTTTACCTTTGCTCCTGCGCGCACTGCCCTTCTCTCCACATTTATGTTTTTGTTTGTATGTCTATCTAATCTTTTGGGTTTTTATTTCTAATGAGGTCGACCAGTTGTCTATTTATTATTTTTTTACTACGCATCAAGCTGCGCTGCTTGTCTTTGCTCCTGTGTGCTCGCGCACTCTCGCTTTTTCCACTTATTTTTATTTTTGATTTATTTTGTCAATTTAAAAAAAAATACTCATCGTGCTGTGCTGTTTGTGTTTGCTTGAGTGCATTCGCGCGCTCTCGCTTTCTCCACTTTACAATTTTTTTGTTATTATTTATCTATTCCTGAGAGTTTATCTTATTTTTTATTTGTTTATTTAAATGAAGTCGACCAGTTGCCTGCCCTTCCTTCCATTATCCGTCACCGAGAGAAACTGAACAAAGTTCTGAAGTCGACCTTGTAAAGATAAGGGATTCAGGTCTGTCTGCTGTTTACCTTTGCTCCTGTGCGCACTGCCCTTCTCTCCACATTTATGTGTTTGTTTGTTTGTCTATCTAATCTTTTGGGTTTTTATTTCTAATGAGGTCGACCAGTTGTCTATTTATTATTTTTTTTACTACGCATCAAGCTGCCCTGCTTGTCTTTGCTCCTGTGTGCTCGCGCACTCTCGCCTTTTCCACTTATTTTTATTTTTGATTTATTTTTGATTTATTTTGTCAATTTTAAAAAAAATACGCATCGTGCTATGCTGTTTGTGTTTGCTTGAGTGCATTCGCGCGCTCTCGCTTTCTCCACTTTACAATTTTTTTGTTATTATTTATCTATTCCTGAGAATTTATCTTATTTTTTATTTGTTTATTTAAAGAAGTCGACCAGTTGCCTGCCCTTCCTTCCATTATCCGTCACCGAGACAAACTCAACAAAGTTCTGAGGTCGACCTTGTAAAGATAAGGATTCAGGTCTGTCTGATGTTTACCTTTGCTCCTGCGCGCACTGCCCTTCTCTCCACATTTATGTGTTTGTTTGTTTGTCTATCTAATCTTTTGGTTTTTCTTTCTAATGAGGTCGACCAGTTGTCTATTTATTATTTTTTTTTACTACGCATCAAGCTGCGCTGCTTGTCTTTGCTCCTGTGTGCTCGCGCACTCTCGCCTTTTCCACTTATTTTTATTTTTGATTTATTTTGTCTATTTTAAAAAAAAATACGCATCGTGCTGTGCTGTTTGTGTTTGCTTGAGTGCATTCCCACGCTCTCGCTTTCTCCACTTTACAATTTTTTGTTATTATTTATCTATTCCTGAGAGTTTATCTTATTTTTTATTTGTTTATTTAAATGAAGTCGACCAGTTGCCTGCCCTTCCTTCCATTATCCGTCACCGAGACAAACTGAACAAAATTCTGAGGTCGTCCTTGTAAAGATAAGGATTCAGGTCTGTCTGCTGTTTACCTTTGCTCCTTCGCGCACTGCCCTTCTCTCCACATTCATGTGTTTGTTTGTTTGTCTATCTAATCTTTTGGGTTTTTATTTCTAATGAGGTCGACCAGTTGTCTATTTATTATTTTTTTTACTACGCATCAAGCTGCGCTGCTGGTCTTTTGCTCCTGTGTGCTCGCGCACTCTCGCCTTTTCCACTAATTTTTATTTTTGATTTATTTTTGATTTATTTTGTCAATTTTAAAAAAAAATACGCATCGTGCTGTGCTGTTTGTGTTTGCTTGAGTGCATTCGCGCGCTCTCGCTTTCTCCACTTTACAATTTTTTTTTATTATTTATCTATTCCTGAGAGTTTATCTTATTTTTTATTTGTTTATTTAAATGAAGTCGACCAGTTGCCTGCCCTTCCTTCCATTATCCGTCACCGAGACAAACTAAACAAAGTTCTGAGGTCGACCTTGTAAAGATAAGGATTCAGGTCTGTCTGCTGTTTACCTTTGCTCCTGCGCGCACTGCCCTTCTCTCCACATTTATGTTTTTGTTTGTATGTCTATCTAATCTTTTGGGTTTTTATTTCTAATGAGGTCGACCAGTTGTCTATTTATTATTTTTTTTACTACGCATCAAGCTGCGCTGCTTGTCTTTGCTCCTGTGTGCTCGCGCACTCTCGCTTTTTCCACTTATTTTTATTTTTGATTTATTTTGTCAATTTAAAAAAAAAATACTCATCGTGCTGTGCTGTTTGTGTTTGCTTTAGTGCATTCGCGCGCTCTCGCTTTCTCCACTTTACAATTTTTTTGTTATTATTTATCTATTCCTGAGAGTTTATCTTATTTTTTATTTGTTTATTTAAATGAAGTCGACCAGTTTGCCTGCCCTTCCTTCCATTATCCGTCACCGAGAGAAACTGAACAAAGTTCTGAAGTCGACCTTGTAAAGATAAGGATTCAGGTCTGTCTGCTGTTTACCTTTGCTCCTGTGCGCACTGCCCTTCTCTCCACATTTATGTGTTTGTTTGTTTGTCTATCTAATCTTTCGGGTTTTTATTTCTAATGAGGTCGACCAGTTGTCTATTTATTATTTTTTTTACTACGCATCAAGCTGCCCTGCTTGTCTTTGCTCCTGTGTGCTCGCGCACTCTCGCCTTTTCCACTTATTTTTATTTTTGATTTATTTTTGATTTACTTTGTCAATTTTAAAAAAAAATACGCATCGTGCTATGCTGTTTGTGTTTGCTTGAGTGCATTCGCGCGCTCTCGCTTTCTCCACTTTACAATTTTTTTGTTATTATTTATCTATTCCTGAGAATTTATCTTAATTTTTATTTGTTTATTTAAAGAAGTCGACCAGTTGCCTGCCCTTCCTTCCATTATCCGTCACCGAGACAAACTCAACAAAGTTCTGAGATCGACCTTGTAAAGATAAGGATTCAGGTCTGTCTGATGTTTACCTTTGCTCCTGCGCGCACTGCCCTTCTCTCCACATTTATGTGTTTGTTTGTTTGTCTATCTAATCTTTTGGGTTTTTATTTCTAATGAGGTCGACCAGTTGTCTATTTATTATTTTTTTTTACTACGCATCAAGCTGCGCTGCTTGTCTTTGCTCCTGTGTGCTCGCGCAATCTCGCCTTTTCCACTTATTTTATTTTTGATTTATTTTGTCTATTTTAAAAAAAAATACGCATCGTGCTGTGCTGTTTGTGTTTGCTTGAGTGCATTCCCGCGCTCTCGCTTTCTCCACTTTACAATTTTTTGTTATTATTTATCTATTCCTGAGAGTTTATCTTATTTTTTATTTGTTTATTTAAATGAAGTCGACCAGTTGCCTGCCCTTCCGTCCATTATCCGTCACCGAGACAAACTGAACAAAATTCTGAGGTCGTCCTTGTAAAGATAAGGATTCAGGTCTGTCTGCTGTTTACCTTTGCTCCTGCGCGCACTGCCCTTCTCTCCACATTCATGTGTTTGTTTGTTTGTCTATCTAATCTTTTGGGTTTTTATTTCTAATGAGGTCGACCAGTTGTCTATTTATTATTTTTTTTACTACGCATCAAGCTGCGCTGCTTGTCTTTGCTCCTGTGTGCTCCCGCACTCTCGCCTTTTCCACTTATTTTTATTTTTGATTTATTTTTGATTTATTTTGTCAATTTTAAAAAAAATACGCATCGTGCTGTGCTGTTTGTGTTTGCTTGAGTGCATTCGCGCGCTCTCGCTTTCTCCACTTTACAATTTTTTTGTTATTATTTTATCTATTCCCGAGAGTTTATCTTATTTTTTATTTGTTTATTTAAATGAAGTCGACCAGTTGCCTGCCCTTCCTTCCATTATCCGTCACCGAGACAAACTGAACAAAGTTCTGAGGTCGACCTTGTAAAGATAAGGATTCAGGTCTGTTTGCTGTTTACCTTTGCTCCTGCGCGCACTGCCCTTCTCTCCACATTTATGTGTTTGTTTGTTTGTCTATCTAATCTTTTGGGTTTTTATTTCTAATGAGGTCGACCAGGTGTCTATTTATTATTTTTTTTACTACGCATCAAGCTGCGCTGCTTGTCTTTGCTCCTGTGTGCTCGCGCACTCTCGCCTTTTCCACTTATTTTTATTTTTGATTTATTTTTGATTTATTTTGTCAATTTTAAAAAAAAACGCATCGTGCTGTGCTGTTTGTGTTTGCTTGAGTGCATTTGCGAGCTCTCGCTTTCTCTACTTTACAATTATTTTGTTATTATTTAACTATTCCTGAGAGTTTATCTTATTTTTTATTTGTTTATTTAAATCAAGTCGACCAGTTGCCTGCCCTTCCTTCCATTATCCGTCACCGAGAGAAACTGAACAAAGTTCTGAGGTCGACCTTGTAAAGATAAGGATTCAGGTCTGTCTGCTGTTTACCTTTGCTCCTGCGCGCACTGCCCTTCTCTCCAAATTTATGTGTTTGTTTGTTTCTCTATCTAATCTTTTGGGTTTTTTATTTCTAATGAGGTCGACCAGTTGTCTATTTATTATTTTTTTTACTACGCATCAAGCTGCGCTGCTTGTCTTTGCTCCTGTGTGCTCGCGCACTCTCGCCTTTTCCACTAATTTTTATTTTTGATTTATTTTTGATTTATTTTGTCAATTTTAAAAAAATACGCATCGTGCTGTGCTGTTTGTCTTTGCTTGAGTGCATTCGCGCGCTCTCGCTTTTTCCACATTACAATTTTTTTGTTATTATTTATCTATTCCTGAGAATTTATGTTATTTTTTATTTGTTTATTTAAAGAAGTCGACCAGTTGCCTGCCCCTTCCTTCCATTATCCGTCACCGAGACAGACTGAACAAAGTTCTGAGGTCGACCTTGTAAAGATAAGGATTCAGGTCTGTCTGATGTTTACCTTTGCTCCTGCGCGCACTGCCCTTCTCTCCACATTTATGTGTTTGTTTGTTCGTCTATCTAATCTTTTGGGTTTTTATTTCTAATGAGGTCGACCAGTTGTCTATTTATTATTTTTTTTTACTACGCATCAATCTGCGCTGCTTGTCTTTGCTCCTGTGTGCTCGCGCACTCTCGCCTTTTCCACTTATTTTTATTTTTGATTTATTTTTTATTTATTTTGTCAATTTAAAAAAAAATACGCATCGTGCTGTGCTGTTTGTGTTTGCTTGAGTGCATTCGCGCGCGCTCGCTTTCTCTACTTTACAATTTTTTTTGTTATTATTTATCTATTCCTGAGAGTTTATCTTATTTTTTATTTGTTTATTTAAATGAAGTCGACCAGTTGCCTGCCCTTCCTTCCATTATCCGTCACCGAGACAAACTGAACAAAGTTCTGAGGTCGACCTTGTAAAGATAAGGATTCAGGTCTGTCTGCTGTTTACCTTTGCTCCTGCGCGCACTGCCCTTCTCTCCACATTTATGTGTTGTTTGTTTGTTTGTCTATCTAATCTTTTGGGTTTTTATTTCTAATGAGGTCGACCAGTGGTCCTATTTATTATTTTTTTTACTAGGCATCAAGCTGCGCTGCTTGTCCTTTGCTCCCGTGTGCTCGCGCACTCTCGCCTTTTCCACTTATTTTTATTTTTGGTTTATTTTTGATTTATTTTGTCAATTTAAAAAAAATACACATCGTGCTGTGCTGTTTGTGTTTGCTTGAGTGCATTTGCGCGCTCTCGCTTTCTCCACTTTACAATTTTTTTTGTTATTATTTATCTATTCCTGAGAGTTTATCTTATTTTTTATTTGTTTATTTAAATGAAGTCGACCAGTTGCCTGCCCTTCCTTCCATTATCCGTCACCGAGACAAACTGAACAAAGTTCTGAGGTCGACCTTGTAAAGATAAGGATTCAGGTCTGTCTGCTGTTTACCTTTGCCCCTGCGCGCACTCCCTTCTCTCCACATTTATGTGTTTGTTTGTTTGTCTATCTAATCTTTTGGGTTTTTATTTCTAATGAGGTTGACCAGTTGTCTATTTATTATTTTTTTTACTACGCATCAAGCTGCGCTGCTTGTCTTTGCTCCTGTGTGCTCGCCCACTCTCGCCTTTTAAACTTATTTTTATTTTTGATTTATTTTTGATTTATTTTGTGAATTTTAAAAAACAATACGCATCGTGCTGTGCTGTTTGTGTTTGCTTGAGTGCATTCGCGAGCTCTCGCTTTCTCCACTTTACAATTTTTTTGTTATTATTTATCTATTCCTGAGTGTTTATCTTATTTTTTATTTGTTTATTTAAATGAAGTCGACCAGTTGCCTGCCCTTCCTTCCATTGTCCGTCACCCAGACAAACTGAACAAAGTTCTGAGGTCGACCTTGTAAAGATAAGGATTCAGGTCTGTCTGCTGCTTACCTTTGCTCCTGCGCGCACTGCCCATCTCTCCACATTTATGTGTTTGTTTGTTTGTCTATCTAATCTTTTGGGTTTTTATTTCTAATGAGGTCGACCAGTTGTCTATTTATTATTTTTTTTACTATGCATCAAGCTGCGCTGCTTGTCTTTGCTCCTGTGTGCTCGCGCACTCTCGCCTTTTCCACTTATTTTTATTTTTGATTTATTTTTGATTTATTTTGTCAATTTTAAAAAAAAATACGCATCGTGCTGTGCTGTTTGTGTTTGCTTGAGTGCATTCGCGCGCTCTCGCTTTCTCCACTTTACAATTTTTTTGTTATTATTTATCTATTCCTGAGAGTTTATCTTATATTTTATTTGTTTATTTAAATGAAGTCGACCAGTTTCCTGCCCTTCTTTCCATTATCCTTCACCGAGACAAACTGAACAAAGTTCTGAGGTCGACCTTGTAAAGATAAGGATTCAGGTCTGTCTGCTGTTTACCTTTGCTCCTGCGCGCACTGCCCCTTCTCTCCACATTTATGTGTTTGTTTGTTTGTCTATCTAATCTTTTGGGTTTTTATTTCTAATGAGGTCGACCAGTTGTCTATTTATTTTTTTTTTTTACTACGCATCAAGCTGCGCTGCTTGTCTTTGCTCCTGTGTGCTCGCGCACTCTCGCCTTTTCCACTTATTTTTATTTGATTTATTTTTGATTTATTTTGTCAATTTAAAAAAAAATACGCATCGTGCTGTGCTGTTTGTGTTTCCTTGAGTGCATTCCCGCGCTCTCGCTTTCTGCACTTTACAATTTTTTGTTATTATTTATCTATTCCTGAGAGTTTATCTATTTTTTATTTGTTTATTTAAATGAAGTCGACCAGTTGCCTGCCCTTCCTTCCATTATCTGTCACCCGAGACAAACTGAAACAAAGTTCTGAGGTCGACCTTGTAAAGATAAGGATTCAGGTCTGTCTGCTGTTTACCTTTGCTCCTGCGCGCACTGCCCTTCTCTCCACATTTATGTGTTTGTTTGTCTATCTAATCTTTTGGGTTTTTATTTCTAATGAGGTCGACCAGTTGTCTATTTATTATTTTTTTACTACGCATCAAGCTGCGCTGCTTGTCTTTGCTCCTGTGTGCTCTCCCACTCTCGCCTTTTCCACTTATTTTTATTTTTGATTTATTTTTTATTTATTTTGTCAATTTAAAAAAAAATACGCATCGTGCTGTGCTGTTTGTGTTTGCTTGAGTGTATTCGCGCGCGCTTGCTTTCTCTACTTTACAATTTTTTTGTTATTATTTATCTATTCCTGAGAGTTTATCTTATTTTTTATTTGTTTATTTAAATGAAGTCGACCAGTTGCCTGCCCTTCCTTCCATTATCCGTCACCGAGACAAACTGAACAAAGTTCTGAGGTCGACCTTGTAAAGATAAGGATTCAGGTCTGTCTGCTGTTTACCTTTGCTCCTGCGCGCACTGCCCTTCTCTCCACATTTATGTGTTTGTTTGTTTGTCTATCTAATCTTTTGGGATTTTATTTCTAATGAGATCGACCAGTTGTCTATTTATTATTTTTTTTTACCACGCATCAAGCTGCGCTGCTTGTCTTTGCTCCTGTGTGCTCGCGCACTCTCG
>NW_025960372.1:0-23614 GCF_023159225.1 Perognathus longimembris pacificus
AGAATCTAATTTGTGGTGAGGGGAGAGAGATAAAAGCTCATTTAGGAACGACATGAACATGCTGCCTACGTAGCTGTTTATCAGTAAATATCTCCACTGAGATTAAGAAAAGCAGTAGCTTAATAAATTAAGTACTTCCTGGTATGGTTACTGTACTGGTAACTCCCCAAAAGAATCTGGATTGTGGTGAGTGAACAGAGAAAAAAGCTCATTTAGGACCTGCACTTACGAAGGGGGTAGGCAGCTGTACATCAGGGAGTAAACCTTCTGAGAATAAAAACAGCTGGAGCTGGTTAAGGTAATTACACGGGGGAAAGGATAATGTACTGGGAACTCCTCAGAAGAATCTGATTTGTGGTGAGGGAGAGAGATAAAAGCTCATTTAGGAACGACATGAACATGCTGCGTAGGTAGCTGTTTATCAGTAAATATCTCCACAGAGATTAAGAAAAGCAGTAGCTTAATAAATTAAGTACTTCCTGGTATGGTTACTGTACTGGTAACTCCCCAAAAGAATCTGGATTCTGGTGAGGGAACAGAGAAAAAAGCTCATTTAGGACCTGCACTTACGAAGGGGGTAGGCAGCTGTATATCAGGGAGTAAACGTTCTGAGAATAAAAACAGCTGGAGCTTGTTAAGGTAATTACACAGGGGAAAGGATAATGTACTGGGAGCTCCTCAGAAGAATCTGATTTGTGGTGAGGGGAGAGAGATAAAAACTCATTTAGCAACGCCATGAACATGCTGCGTAGGTAGCAGTTTATCAGTAAATATCTCCACTGAGATTAAGAAAAGCAGTAGCTTAATAAATTAAGTACTTCCTGGTATGGTTACTGTACTGGTAACTCCCCAAAAGAATCTGGATTGTGGAGAGGGAACAGAGAAAATAGCTCATTTAGGAACGACATGAACATGCTGCGTAGGTAGCTGTTTATCAGTAAATATCTCCACTGAGATTAAGAAAAGCAGTAGCTTAATAAATTAGGTACTTCCTGGTATGGTTACTGTACTGGTAACTCCCCAAAAGAATCTGGATTGTGGTGAGGGAACAGAGAAAAAAGCTCATTTAGGACATGCACTTATGAAGGGGGTAGGCAGCTGTATATCAGGGAGTAAACTTTCTGAGAAAACAGCTGGAGCTTGTTAAGGTAATTACACAGGGGAAAGGATAATGTACTGGGAACTCCTCAGAAGAATCTGATTTGATTTGTGGTTACGGGAGAGAGATAAATGGTCATTTAGGAACTACATGAACATGCTGCGTAGGTAGCTGTTTTTCAGTAAATATCTCCACTGAGATTAAGAAAAGCAGTAGCTTAATAAATTAAGTACTTCCTGGTATGGTTATTGTACTGGTAACTCCCGAAAAGAATCTGGATTGTGGTGAGGGAACAGAGAAAAAAGCTCATTTAGGACCTGCACTTAAGAAGGGGGTAGGCAGCAGTATATCAGGGAGTAAACCTTCTGAGAATAAAAACAGCTGGAGCTTGTTAAGGTAATTACACAGGGGAAAGCATAATGTACTGGGAACTCCTCAGAAGAATCTAATTTATGGTGAGGCGAGAGACATAAAAGCTCATTTAGGAACGACATGAACATGCTGGTAGGTAGCTGTTTATCAGTAAATATCGCCACTGAGATTAAGAAATGCAGTAGCTTAATAAATTAAGTACTTCCTGGTATGGTTACTGTACTGGTAACTCCCCAAAAGAATCTGGATTGTGGTGAGGGAACAGAGAAAAAGGCTCATTTAGGACCTGCACTTACGAAGGGGGTAGGCAGCTGAATATCAGGGAGTAAACCTTCTGAGAATAAAAACAGCTGGAGCTTGTTGAGGTAATTACACAGAGGAAAGGATTATGTACTGGGAACTCCTCAGAAGAATCTGATTCGTGGTGAGGGGAGAGAGATAAAAGCTCATTTGGAACGACATGAACATGCTGCATACGTAGCTGTTTATCAGTAAATATCTCTACTGAGATTAAGAAAAGCAGTAGCATAATGAATTAAGTACTTCCTGGTATGGATATTGTACTGGTAACTCCCCAAAAGAATCTGGATTGTGGTGAGGGAACATAGAAAAAAGCTCATTTAGGACCGGCACTTATGAAGGAGGTAGGCAGCTGTATATCAGGGAGTAAACCTTCTGAGAATAAAAACAGCTGTAGCTTGTTAAGGTAATTACACAAGGGAAAGGATAATGTACTGGGAACTCCTCAGAAGAATCTGATTTGTGGTGAGGGGAGAGAGATAAAAGCTCATTTAGGAACGACATGAACATGCTGCATACGTAGCTGTTTATCAGTAAATATCTCCACTGAGATTAAGAAAAGCAGTAGCTTAATAAATTAAGTACTTCCTGGTATGTATACTGTACTGGTAACTCCCCAAAAGAATCTGGATTGTGGTGAGGAAACAGAGAAAAAAGCTCATTTAGGAACGACATGAACATGCTGCGTAGGTAGCTGATTATGAGTAAATATCTCCACTGAGATTAAGAAAAGCAGTAGCTTAATAAATTAAATACTTCCTGGTATGGTTACTGTACTGGTAACTCCACAAAAGAATCTGGATTGTGGTGAGGGAACAGAGAAAAAAGCTCATTTAGGACCTGCACTTACGAAGGGGGTAGGCAGCTGTATATCAGGGAGTAAACCTTCTGACAATAAAAACAGCTGGAGCTTGTAAAGGTAATTACACAGGGGAAAGGATAATGTACTGGGAACTCCACAGGATCTGATTTGTGGTGAGGGGAGAGAGATAAAAGCTCATTTAGGAACGACATGAACACGCTGCATACGTAGCTTTTTATCAGTAAATATCTCCACTGAGATTAAGAAAAGCAGTAGCTTAATAAATTAAGTACTTCCTGGTATGTATACTGTACTGGTAACTCCCCAAAAGAATCTGGATTGTGGTGAGGGAACAGAGAAAAAAGCTCATTTAGGACCTGCACTTACGAAGGGGGTAGGCAGCTGTATATCAGGGAGTAAACCGTCTGAGAATAAAAACAGCTGGAGCTTGTTAAGGTAATTACACAGGGGAAAGGATAATGTACTGGGAACTCCTCAGAAAAATCTGATTTGTGGTGAGGGGAGAAAGATAAAAGCTCATTTAGGAACGACAAGAACATGCTGCGTAGGTAGCTGTTTATCAGTAAATATCTCCACTGAGATTAAGAAAAGTAGTAGCTTAGTAAATTAAGTACTTCCTGGTATGGTTACTCTACTGGTAACTCCCCAAAAGAATCTGGATTGTGGTGAGGGAAAAGAGAAAAAACTCATTTAGGACCTGCACTTACGAAGGGGGTAGCCAGCTGTTTATCAGGGAGTAAAACCTCTGAGAATAAAAACAGCTGGAGCTTGTTAAGGTAATTACACAGGGGAAAGGAAAATGTACTGGGAACTCCTCAGAAGAATCTGATTTGTGGTGAGGGAGAGAGATAAAAGCTCATTTATGAACGACATGAACCTGATGCGTAGGTAGCTGATTATCAGTAAATATCTCCACTGAGATTAAGAAAAGCAGTAGCTTAATAAATTAAGTACTTCCTGGTATGGTTACTGTACTGGTAACTCCCGAAAAGCATCTGGATTGTAGTGAGGGAACAGAGAAAAAAGCTCATTTAGGACCTGCACTTACGAACGGGGTAGGCAGTTGTATATCAGGGAGTAAAACTTCTGAGAATAAAAACAGCTGGAGCTTGTTAAGGTAATTACACAGGGGAAAGGATGATGTACTGGGAACTCCTCAGAAGAATCTGATTTGTGGTGAGGGGAGAGAGATAAAAGCTCATTTAGGAACGACACGAACATGCTGCGTAGGTAGCTGTTTATCAGTAAATATCTCCACTGCGATTAAGAAAAGCAGTAGCTTAATAAATTAAGTACTTCCTGGTATGGTTAATGTACTAGTTACTCCCCAAACAATCTGGATTGTGGTGAGGGAACAGAGAAAAAAGCTCATTTAGGACATGCATTTACGAAGGGGGTAGGCAGCTGTATATCAGGGAGTAAAACTTCTGAGAATAAAAACAGCTGGAGCTTGTTAAGGTAATTACACAGGGGAAAGGATAATGTACTGAGAACTCCTCAGAAGAATCTGATTTGTGGTGAGGGGAGAGAGATAAAAGCTCATTTATGAACGACATGAACATGCTGCGTAGGTAGCTGTTTATCAGTAAATATCTCCACTGAGATTAAGAAAAGCAGTAGCTTAATAAATTAAGTACTTCCTGGTATGGTTACTGTACTGGGAACTCCCCAAAAGAATCTGGATTGTGGTGAGGGAACAGACAAAAAAGCTCATTTAGGACCTGCACTTACGAAGGGGGTGGTCAGCTGTATATCACGGAGTAAACCTTCTGAGAATAAAAACAGCTGGAGCTTGTTAAGGTAATTACACAGGGGAAAGGATAATGTACTGGGAACTCCTCAGAAGAATCTGATTTGTGGTGAGGGGAGAGAGATAAAAGCTCATTTAGGAACGACATGAACATGCTGCGTAGGTAGCTGTTTATCAGTAAATATCACCAATGAGATTAAGAAAAGCAGTAGCTTAATAAATTAAGTACTTCCTGGTATGGTTACTGTACTGGTAACTCCCCAAAAGAATCTGGATTGTGGTTAGGGAACAGAGAAAAAAGCTCATTTAGGACCTGCACTTACGAAGGGGGGTAGGCATCTGTATATCAGGGAGTAAACCTTCTGAGAATAAAAACAGCTGGAGCTTGTTAAGGTAATTACACAGGGGAAAGGATAATGTACTGGGAACTCCTCAGAAGAATCTGATTTGTGGTGAGGGGAGAGAGATAAAAGCTCATTTAGGAACGACATGAAAATTCTGCGTAGGTAGCTGTTTATCAGTAAATATCTCCACTGAGATTAAGAAAAGCATTAGCTTAATAAATTAAGTACTTCCTGGTATGGTTACTGTACTGGTAACTCCCCAAAAGAATCTGGATTGTGGTGAGGGAACAGAGAAAAAAGCTCATTTAGGACCTGCACTTACGAAGGGTGTAGGCAGCTGTATATCAGGGAGTAAACCTTCTGAGAATAAAAACAGCTGGAGCTTGTTAAGGTAATTACACAGGGGAAAGGATAATGTACTGGGAACTCCTCAGAAGAATCTGATTTGTGGTGAGGGGAGAGAGATAAAAGCTCATTTAGGAACGACATGAACATGCGGCGTACATAGCTGTTTATCAGTAAATATCTCCACTGAGATTAAGAAAAGCAGTAGCTTAATAAATTAAGTACTTCCTGGTATGGTTAATGTACTGGTTACTCCCCCAAACAATCTGGATTGTGGTGAGGGAACAGAGAAAAAAGCTCATTTAGGACATGCATTTACGAAGTGGGTAGGCAGCTGTATATCAGGGAGTAAACCTTCTGAGAATAAAAACAGCTGGAGCTTGTTAAGGTAATTACACAGAGGAAAGGATAATGTACTGAGAACTCCTCAGAAGAATCTGATTTGTGGTGAGGGGGAGAGAGATAAAAGCTCATTTAGGAACGACACGAACATGCTGAGTAGGTAGCTGTTTATCAGTAAATACCTCCACTGAGATTAAGAAAAGCAGTAGCTTAATAAATTAAGTACTTCCTGGTATGGTTACTGTACTGGTAACTCCCCAAAAGAATCTGGATTGTGGTGAGGGAACAGAGAAAAAAGCTCATTTAGGACCTGCACTTACGAAGTGGGTGGGCAGCTGTATATCAGGGAGTAAACCTTCTGAGAATAAAAACAGCTGGAGCTTGTTAAGGTAATTACACAGGGGAAAGGATAATGTACTGGGAACTCCTCAGAAGAATCTGATTTGTGGTGAGGGGAGAGAGATAAAAGCTCATTTAGGAACGACATGAACATGCTGCGTAGGTAG
This sequence comes from Perognathus longimembris pacificus, assembly GCF_023159225.1. Lineage (NCBI taxonomy): Eukaryota > Metazoa > Chordata > Mammalia > Rodentia > Heteromyidae > Perognathus > Perognathus longimembris. The sequence continues at coordinate 5,882 of NW_025960372.1, forward strand.
CTGTTTATCAGTAAATAACTCCACTGAGATTAAGAAAAGCAGTAGCTTAATAAATTAAGTACTTCCTGGTATGGTTACTGTACTGGTAACTCCCAAAAAGAATCTGGATGGTGGTGAGGGAACAGAGAAAAAAGCTCATATATGAGCTCCACTTACGAAGGGGTTAGGCAACTGTATATAAGGGAGTATCGATTCTGACAATAAAAATAGCTGGAGCTTGTTAAGGTAATTACACAGGGTAAAGGATAATGTACTGGGAACTCCTCAGAAGAATCTGATTTGTGGTGAGGGTAGAGAGATAAAAGCTCATTTAGGAACGACATGAACATGCTAAATACGTAGCTGTTTATCAGTAAATATCTCCACTGAGATTAAGAAAAGCAGTAGCTTAATAAATTAAGTAGTTCCTGGTATGGATACTGTACTGGTACCTCCCAAAAGAGTCTGGATTGTGGTGTCGGAACAGAGAAAGAGCTCATTTAGGAACGACATGAACATGCTGCGTAGGTAGCTGTATATCAGTAAATATCTCCACTGAGATTAAGAAAAGCAGTAGCTTAATAAATTAAGTACTTCCTGGTATGGTTACTGTACTGGTAACTCCCCAAAAGAATCTGGATTGTGGTGAGGGAACAGACAAAAAAGCTAATTTAGGACCTGCACTTACGAAGGGGGTGGTCAGCTGTATATCACGGAGTAAACCTTCTGAGAATAAAAACAGCTGGAGCTTGTTAAGGTAATTACACAGGGAAAGGATAATGTACTGGGAACTCCTCAGAAGAATCTGATTTGTGGTGAGGGGAGAGAGATAAAAGCTCATTTAGGAACGACATGAACATGCTGCGTAGGTAGCTGTTTATCAGTAAATATCTCCACTGAGATTAAGAAAAGCAGTAGCTTAATAAATTAAGTACTTCCTGGTATGGTTACTGTACTGGTAACTCCCCAAAAGAATCTGGATTGTGGCGAGGGAACAGAGAAAAAAGCTCATTTAGGACCTGCACTTACGAAGGGTGTAGGCAGCTGTATATCAGGGAGTAAACCTTCTGAGAATAAAAACAGCTGGAGCTTGTTAAGGTAATTACACAGGGGAAAGGATAATGTACTGGGAACTCCTCAGAAGAATCTGATTTGTGGTGAGGGGAGAGAGATAAAAGCTCATTAGGAACGACATGAACATGCGGCGTACATAGCTGTTTATCAGTAAATATCTCCACTGAGATTAAGAAAAGCAGTAGCTTAATAATTAAGTACTTCCGGGTATGGTTAATGTACTGGTTACTCCCCCAAACAATCTGGATTGTGGTGAGGGAACAGAGAAAAAAGCTCATTTAGGACATGCATTTACGAAGTGGGTAGGCAGCTGTATATCAGGGAGTAAACCTTCTGAGAATAAAAACAGCTGGAGATTGTTAAGGTAATTACACAGAGGAAAGGATAATGTACTGAGAACTCCTCAGAAGAATCTGATTTGTGGTGAGGGGAGAGAGATAAAAGCTCATTTAGGAACGACACGAACATGCTGCGTAGGTAGCTGTTTATCAGTAAATACCTCCACTGAGATTAAGAAAAGCAGTAGCTTAATAAATTAAGTACTTCCTGGTATGGTTACTGTACTGGTAACTCCCCAAAAGAATCTGGAATGTGGTGAGGGAACAGAGAAAAAAGCTCATTTAGGACCTGCACTTACGAAGGGGGTGGGCAGCTGTATATCAGGGAGTAAACCTTCTGAGAATAAAAACAGCTGGAGCTTGTTAAGGTAATACACAGGGGAAAGGATAATGTACTGGGAACTCCTCAGAAGAATCTGATTTGTGGTGAGGGGAGAGAGATAAAAGCTCATTTAGGAATGACATGAACATGCTGCGTAGGTAGCTGTTTATCAGTAAAATAACTCCACTGAGATTAAGAAAAGCAGTAGCTTAATAAATTAAGTACTTCCTGGTATGGTTACTGTACTGGTAACTCCCCAAAAGAATCTGGATTGTGGTGAGGGAACAGAGAAAAAGGCTCATTTAGGACCTGCACTTACGAAGGGGGTAGGCAGCTGAATATCAGGGAGTAAACCTTCTGAGAATAAAAACAGCTGGAGCTTGTTGAGGTAATTACACAGAGGAAAGGATTATGTACTGGGAACTCCTCAGAAGAATCTGATTCGTGGTGAGGGGAGAGAGATAAAAGCTCATTTGGAACGACATGAACATGCTGCATACGTAGCTGTTTATCAGTAAATATCTCTACTGAGATTAAGAAAAGCAGTAGCATAATGAATTAAGTACTTCCTGGTATGGATATTGTACTGGTAACTCCCCAAAAGAATCTGGATTGTGGTGAGGGAACATAGAAAAAAGCTCATTTAGGACCGGCACTTATGAAGGAGGTAGGCAGCTGTATATCAGGGAGTAAACCTTCTGAGAATAAAAACAGCTGTAGCTTGTTAAGGTAATTACACAAGGGGAAAGGATAATGTACTGGGAACTCCTCAGAAGAATCTGATTTGTGGTGAGGGGAGAGAGATAAAAGCTCATTTAGGAACGACATGAACATGCTGCATACGTAGCTGTTTATCAGTAAATATCTCCACTGAGATTAAGAAAAGCAGTAGCTTAATAAATTAAGTACTTCCTGGTATGTATACTGTACTGGTAACTCCCCAAAAGAATCTGGATTGTGGTGAGGAAACAGAGAAAAAAGCTCATTTAGGAACGACATGAACATGCTGCGTAGGTAGCTGATTATGAGTAAATATCTCCACTGAGATTAAGAAAAGCAGTAGCTTAATAAATTAAATACTTCCTGGTATGGTTACTGTACTGGTAACTCCACAAAAGAATCTGGATTGTGGTGAGGGAACAGAGAAAAAAGCTCATTTAGGACCTGCACTTACGAAGGGGGTAGGCAGCTGTATATCAGGGAGTAAACCGTCTGAGAATAAAAACAGCTGGAGCTTGTTAAGGTAATTACACAGGGGAAAGGATAATGTACTGGGAACTCCTCAGAAGAATCTGATTTGTGGTGAGGGGAGAGAGATAAAAGCTCATTGAGGAACGACATGAACATGCTGCGTAGGTAGCTGATTATGAGTAAATATCTCCACTGAGATTAAGAAAAGCAGTAGCTTAATAAATTAAGTACTTCCTGGTATGGTTACTGTACTGGTAACTCCACAAAAGAATCTGGATTGTGGTGAGGGAACAGAGAAAAAAGCTCATTTAGGACCTGCACTTACGAAGGGGGTAGGCAGCTGTATATCAGGGAGTAAACCGTCTGAGAATAAAAACAGCTGGAGCTTGTTAAGGTAATTACACAGGGAAAGGATAATGTACTGGGAACTCCTCAGAAGAATCTGATTTGTGGTGAGGGGAGAGAGATAAAAGCTCATTTAGGAACGACATGAACATGCTGCGTAGGTAGCTGTTTATCAGTAAATATCTCCACTGAGAATAAGAAAAGCAGTAGCTTAATAAAGTAAGTACTTCCTGGTACGGTTACTGTACTGGTAACTCCGCAAAAGAATCTGGATTGTGGTGAGGGAACAGAGAAAAAAGCTCATTTAGGACCTGCACTTACGAAGGGGGTAGGCAGCTGTATATCAGGGAGTAAACCTTCTGAGAATAAAAACAGCTGGAGCTTGTTAAGGTAATTACATAGGGGAAAGGATAATGTACTGGGAACTCCTCAGAAGAATCTGATTTGTGGTGAGGGGGAGAGAGATAAAAGCTCATTTAGGAACGACATGAACATGCTGCGTAGGTAGCTGTTTATAAGGAAATATCTCTACTGAGATTAAGAAAAGCAGTAGCTTAATAAATTAAGTACTTCCTGGTATGGTTACTGTACTGGTAACTCCCCTAATGAATCTGGATTGTAGTGAGGGAACAGAGAAAAAAGCTCAGTTAGGACCTGCACTTACGAAGGGGGTAGGCAGCTGTATATCAGGGAGTAAACCTTCTGACAATAAAAACAGCTGGAGCTTGTAAAGGTAATTACACAGGGGAAAGGATAATGTACTGGGAACTCCACAGGATCTGATTTGTGGTGAGGGGGAGAGAGATAAAAGCTCATTTAGGAACGACATGAACACGCTGCATACGTAGCTTTTTATCAGTAAATATCTCCACTGAGATTAAGAAAAGCAGTAGCTTAATAAATTAAGTACTTCCTGGTATGTATACTGTACTGGTAACTCCCCAAAAGAATCTGGATTGTGGTGAGGGAACAGAGAAAAAAGCTCATTTAGGACCTGCACTTACGAAGGGGGTAGGCAGCTGTATATCAGGGAGTAAACCGTCTGAGAATAAAAACAGCTGGAGCTTGTTAAGGTAATTACACAGGGGAAAGGATAATGTACTGGGAACTCCTCAGAAAAATCTGATTTGTGGTGAGGGGAGAAAGATAAAAGCTCATTTAGGAACGACAAGAACATGCTGCGTAGGTAGCTGTTTATCAGTAAATATCTCCACTGAGATTAAGAAAAGTAGTAGCTTAGTAAATTAAGTACTTCCTGGTATGGTTACTCTACTGGTAACTCCCCAAAAGAATCTGGATTGTGGTGAGGGAAAAGAGAAAAAACTCATTTAGGACCTGCACTTACGAAGGGGGTAGCCAGCTGTTTATCAGGGAGTAAAACTTCTGAGAATAAAAACAGCTGGAGCTTGTTAAGGTAATTACACAGGGGAAAGGAAATGTACTGGGAACTCCTCAGAAGAATCTGATTTGTGGTGAGGGGAGAGAGATAAAAGCTCATTTATGAACGACATGAACCTGATGCGTAGGTAGCTGATTATCAGTAAATATCTCCACTGAGATTAAGAAAGCAGTAGCTTAATAAATTAAGTACTTCCTGGTATGGTTACTGTACTGGTAACTCCCGAAAAGCATCTGGATTGTAGTGAGGGAACAGAGAAAAAAGCTCATTTAGGACCTGCACTTACGAACGGGGTAGGCAGTTGTATATCAGGGAGTAAAACTTCTGAGAATAAAAACAGCTGGAGCTTGTTAAGGTAATTACACAGGGGAAAGGATGATGTACTGGGAACTCCTCAGAAGAATCTGATTTGTGGTGAGGGGAGAGAGATAAAAGCTCATTTAGGAACGACACGAACATGCTGCGTAGGTAGCTGTTTATCAGTAAATATCTCCACTGCGATTAAGAAAAGCAGTAGCTTAATAAATTAAGTACTTCCTGGTATGGTTAATGTACTAGTTACTCCCCAAACAATCTGGATTGTGGTGAGGGAACAGAGAAAAAAGCTCATTTAGGACATGCATTTACGAAGGGGGTAGGCAGCTGTATATCAGGGAGTAAAACTTCTGAGAATAAAAACAGCTGGAGCTTGTTAAGGTAATTACACAGGGGAAAGGATAATGTACTGAGAACTCCTCAGAAGAATCTGATTTGTGGTGAGGGGAGAGAGATAAAAGCTCATTTATGAACGACATGAACATGCTGCGTAGGTAGCTGTTTATCAGTAAATATCTCCACTGAGATTAAGAAAAGCAGTAGCTTAATAAATTAAGTACTTCCTGGTATGGTTACTGTACTGGGAACTCCCCAAAAGAATCTGGATTGTGGTGAGGGAACAGACAAAAAAGCTCATTTAGGACCTGCACTTACGAAGGGGGTGGTCAGCTGTATATCACGGAGTAAACCTTCTGAGAATAAAAACAGCTGGAGCTTGTTAAGGTAATTACACAGGGGAAAGGATAATGTACTGGGAACTCCTCAGAAGAATCTGATTTGTGGTGAGGGGAGAGAGATAAAAGCTCATTTAGGAACGACATGAACATGCTGCGTAGGTAGCTGTTTATCAGTAAATATCACCAATGAGATTAAGAAAAGCAGTAGCTTAATAAATTAAGTACTTCCTGGTATGGTTACTGTACTGGTAACTCCCCAAAAGAATCTGGATTGTGGTTAGGGAACAGAGAAAAAAGCTCATTTAGGACCTGCACTTACGAAGGGGGTAGGCATCTGTATATCAGGGAGTAAACCTTCTGAGAATAAAAACAGCTGGAGCTTGTTAAGGTAATTACACAGGGGAAAGGATAATGTACTGGGAACTCCTCAGAAGAATCTGATTTGTGGTGAGGGGAGAGAGATAAAAGCTCATTTAGGAACGACATGAAAATTCTGCGTAGGTAGCTGTTTATCAGTAAATATCTCCACTGAGATTAAGAAAAGCATTAGCTTAATAAATTAAGTACTTCCTGGTATGGTTACTGTACTGGTAACTCCCCAAAAGAATCTGGATTGTGGTGAGGGAACAGAGAAAAAAGCTCATTTAGGACCTGCACTTACGAAGGGTGTAGGCAGCTGTATATCAGGGAGTAAACCTTCTGAGAATAAAAACAGCTGGAGCTTGTTAAGGTAATTACACAGGGGAAAGGATAATGTACTGGGAACTCCTCAGAAGAATCTGATTTGTGGTGAGGGGAGAGAGATAAAAGCTCATTTAGGAACGACATGAACATGCGGCGTACATAGCTGTTTATCAGTAAATATCTCCACTGAGATTAAGAAAAGCAGTAGCTTAATAAATTAAGTACTTCCTGGTATGGTTAATGTACTGGTTACTCCCCCAAACAATCTGGATTGTGGTGAGGGAACAGAGAAAAAAGCTCATTTAGGACATGCATTTACGAAGTGGGTAGGCAGCTGTATATCAGGGAGTAAACCTTCTGAGAATAAAAACAGCTGGAGCTTGTTAAGGTAATTACACAGAGGAAAGGATAATGTACTGAGAACTCCTCAGAAGAATCTGATTTGTGGTGAGGGGAGAGAGATAAAAGCTCATTTAGGAACGACACGAACATGCTGAGTAGGTAGCTGTTTATCAGTAAATACCTCCACTGAGATTAAGAAAAGCAGTAGCTTAATAAATTAAGTACTTCCTGGTATGGTTACTGTACTGGTAACTCCCCAAAAGAATCTGGATTGTGGTGAGGGAACAGAGAAAAAAGCTCATTTAGGACCTGCACTTACGAAGGGGGTGGGCAGCTGTATATCAGGGAGTAAACCTTCTGAGAATAAAAACAGCTGGAGCTTGTTAAGGTAATTACACAGGGGAAAGGATAATGTACTGGGAACTCCTCAGAAGAATCTGATTTGTGGTGAGGGGAGAGAGATAAAAGCTCATTTAGGAACGACATGAACATGCTGCGTAGGTAGCTGTTTATCAGTAAATAACTCCACTGAGATTAAGAAAAGCAGTAGCTTAATAAATTAAGTACTTCCTGGTATGGTTACTGTACTGGTAACTCCCAAAAAGAATCTGGATGGTGGTGAGGGAACAGAGAAAAAAGCTCATATATGAGCTCCACTTACGAAGGGGTTAGGCAACTGTATATAAGGGAGTATCGATTCTGACAATAAAAATAGCTGGAGCTTGTTAAGGTAATTACACAGGGTAAAGGATAATGTACTGGGAACTCCTCAGAAGAATCTGATTTGTGGTGAGGGTAGAGAGATAAAAGCTCATTTAGGAACGACATGAACATGCTAAATACGTAGCTGTTTATCAGTAAATATCTCCACTGAGATTAAGAAAAGCAGTAGCTTAATAAATTAAGTAGTTCCTGGTATGGATACTGTACTGGTACCTCCCAAAAGAGTCTGGATTGTGGTGTCGGAACAGAGAAAGAGCTCATTTAGGAACGACATGAACATGCTGCGTAGGTAGCTGTATATCAGTAAATATCTCCACTGAGATTAAGAAAAGCAGTAGCTTAATAAATTAAGTACTTCCTGGTATGGTTACTGTACTGGTAACTCCCAAAAGAATCTGGATTGTGGTGAGGGAACAGACAAAAAAGCTAATTTAGGACCTGCACTTACGAAGGGGGTGGTCAGCTGTATATCACGGAGTAAACCTTCTGAGAATAAAAACAGCTGGAGCTTGTTAAGGTAATTACACAGGGGAAAGGATAATGTACTGGGAACTCCTCAGAAGAATCTGATTTGTGGTGAGGGGAGAGAGATAAAAGCTCATTTAGGGGAAAACGACATGAACATGCTGCGTAGGTAGCTGTTTATCAGTAAATATCTCCACTGAGATTAAGAAAAGCAGTAGCTTAATAAATTAAGTACTTCCTGGTATGGTTACTGTACTGGTAACTCCCCAAAAGAATCTGGATTGTGGCGAGGGAACAGAGAAAAAAGCTCATTTAGGACCTGCACTTACGAAGGGTGTAGGCAGCTGTATATCAGGGAGTAAACCTTCTGAGAATAAAAACAGCTGGAGCTTGTTAAGGTAATTACACAGGGGAAAGGATAATGTACTGGGAACTCCTCAGAAGAATCTGATTGTGGTGAGGGGAGAGAGATAAAAGCTCATTTAGGAACGACATGAACATGCGGCGTACATAGCTGTTTATCAGTAAATATCTCCACTGAGATTAAGAAAAGCAGTAGCTTAATAAATTAAGTACTTCCGGGTATGGTTAATGTACTGGTTACTCCCCCAAACAATCTGGATTGTGGTGAGGGAACAGAGAAAAAAGCTCATTTAGGACATGCATTTACGAAGTGGGTAGGCAGCTGTATATCAGGGAGTAAACCTTCTGAGAATAAAAACAGCTGGAGATTGTTAAGGTAATTACACAGAGGAAAGGATAATGTACTGAGAACTCCTCAGAAGAATCTGATTTGTGGTGAGGGGAGAGAGATAAAAGCTCATTTAGGAACGACACGAACATGCTGCGTAGGTAGCTGTTTATCAGTAAATACCTCCACTGAGATTAAGAAAAGCAGTAGCTTAATAAATTAAGTACTTCCTGGTATGGTTACTGTACTGGTAACTCCCCAAAAGAATCTGGAATGTGGTGAGGGAACAGAGAAAAAAGCTCATTTAGGACCTGCACTTACGAAGGGGGTGGGCAGCTGTATATCAGGGAGTAAACCTTCTGAGAATAAAAACAGCTGGAGCTTGTTAAGGTAATTACACAGGGGAAAGGATAATGTACTGGGAACTCCTCAGAAGAATCTGATTTGTGGTGAGGGGAGAGAGATAAAAGCTCATTTAGGAATGACATGAACATGCTGCGTAGGTAGCTGTTTATCAGTAAATAACTCCACTGAGATTAAGAAAAGCAGTAGCTTAATAAATTAAGTACTTCCTGGTATGGTTACTGTACTGGTAACTCCCAAAAAGAATCTGGATGGTGGTGAGGGAACAGAGAAAAAAAGCTCATATATGAGCTGCACTTACGAAGGGGTTAGGCAACTGTATATAAGGGAGTATCGATTCTGACAATAAAAACAGCTGGAGCTTGTTAAGGTAATTACACAGGGTAAAGGATAATGTACTGGGAACTCCTCAGAAGAATCTGATTTGTGGTGAGGGGAGAGAGATAAAAGCTCATTTAGGAACGACATGAACATGCTACATACGTAGCTGTTTATCAGTAAATATCTCCCACTGAGATTAAGAAAAGCAGTAGCTTAATAAATTAAGTAGTTCCTGGTATGGATACTGTACTGGTACCTCCCAAAAGAGTCTGGATTGTGGTGTCGGAACAGAGAAAGAGCTCATTTAGGAACGACATGAACATGCTGCGTAGGTAGCTGTATATCAGTAAATATCTCCACTGAGATTAAGAAAAGCAGTAGCTTAATAAATTAAGTACTTCCTGGTATGGTTACTGTACTGGTAACTCTCCAAAAGAATCTGGATTGTGGTGAGGGAACAGACAAAAAAGCTAATTTAGGACCTGCACTTACGAAGGGGGTGGTCAGCTGTATATCACGGAGTAAACCTTCTGAGAATAAAAACAGCTGGAGCTTGTTAAGGTAATTACACAGGGGAAAGGATAATGTACTGGGAACTCCTCAGAAGAATCTGATTTGTGGTGAGGGGAGAGAGATAAAAGCTCATTTAGGAACGACATGAACATGCTGCGTAGGTAGCTGTTTATCAGTAAATATCTCCACTGAGATTAAGAAAAGCAGTAGCTTAATAAATTAAGTACTTCCTGGTATGGTTACTGTACTGGTAACTCCCCAAAAGAATCTGGATTGTGGTTAGGGAACAGAGAAAAAAGCTCATTTAGGACCTGCACTTACGAAGGGGGTAGGCAGCTGTATATCAGGGAGTAAACCTTCTGAGAATAAAAACAGCTGGAGCTTGTTAAGGTAATTACACAGGGGAAAGGATAATGTACTGGGAACTCCTCAGAAGAATCTGATATGTGGTGAGGGGAGAGAGATAAAAGCTCATTTAGGAACGACATGAAAATTCTGCGTAGGTAGCTGTTTATCAGTAAATATCTCCACTGAGATTAAGAAAAGCAGTAGCTTAATAAATTAAGTACTTCCTGGTATGGTTACTGTACTGGTAACTCCCCAAAAGAATCTGGATTGTGGTGAGGGAACAGAGAAAAAAGCTCATTTAGGACCTGCACTTACGAAGGGGATAGGCAGCTGTATATCAGGGAGTAAATCTTCTGAGAATAAAAACAGCTGGAGCTTGTTAGGGTAATTACACAGGGGAAAGGATAATGTCCTGGGAACTCCTCAGAAGAATCTGATTTGTGGTGAGGGGAGAGAGATATAAGCTCATTTAGGAACGACACGAACATGCTGCGTAGGTAGCTGTTTATCAGTAAATAACTCCACTGAGATTAAGAAAAGCAGTAGCTTAATAAATTAAGTACTTCCTGGTATGGTTACTGTACTGGTAACTCCCAAAAAGAATCTGGATGTTGGTGAGGGAACAGAGAAAAAAGCTCATATATGAGCTGCACATACGAAGGGGTTAGGCAACTGTATATCAGGGAGTATCGATTCTGACAATAAAAACAGCTGGAGCTTGTTAAGGTAATTACACAGGGTAAAGGATAATGTACTGGGAACTCCTCAGAAGAATCTGATTTGTGGTGAGGGGAGAGAGATAAAAGCTCATTTAGGAACGACATGAACATGCTACATACGTAGCTGTTTATCAGTAAATATCTCCACTGAGATTAAGAAAAGCAGTAGCTTAATAAATTAAGTAGTTCCTGGTATGGATACTGTACTGGTACCTCCCAAAAGAGTCTGGATTGTGGTGTCGGAACAGAGAAAAAAGCTCATTTAGGAACGACATGAACATGCTGCGTAGGTAGCTGTATATCAGTAAATATCTCCACTGAGATTAAGAAAGCAGTAGCTTAATAAATAAGTACTTCCTGGTATGGTTACTGTACTGGTAACTCCCCAAAAGAATCTGGATTGTGGTGAGGGAACAGAGAAAAAAGCTCATTTATGACCTGGACTTACGAAGGGGGTAGGCAGCTGTATATCAGGGAGTAAACTTTCTGAGAATAAAAACAGCTGGAGCTTGTTAAGGTAATTACACCGGGGAAAGGATAATGTACTGGGAACTCCTCAGAAGAATCTGATTTGTGGTGAGGGGAGAGAGATAAAAGCTCATTTAGGAACGACATGAACATGCTGCGTAGGTAGCTGTTTATCAGTAAATATCTCCACTGAGTTTAAGAAAAGCAGTAGCTTAATAAATTAAGTACTTCCTGGTATGGTTACTGTACTGCTAACTCCCCAAGAGAATCTGGATTGTGGTGAGGGAACAGAGAAAAAAGCTCATTTAGGACCTGCACTTACGAAGGGGGTAGGCAGCTGTATATCAGGGAATAAACCTTCTGAGAATAAAAACAGCTGGAGTTTGTTAAGGTAATTACACAGTGGAAAGGATAATGTACAGAGGAATCCGCAGAAGAATCTGATTGGTGGTGAGGGGAGAGAGATAAAAGGTCATTTAGGAACGACATGAACATGCTGCATACATAGCTGTTTATCAGTAAATATCTCCAATGAGATTAAGAAAAGCAGTAGCTTAATAAATTAAGTACTTCCTGGTATGGATACTGTACTGGTACCTCCCCAATAGAGTCTGGATTGTGGGTGTGGGAACAGAGAAAAAAGCTCATTTAGGAACGACATGGACATGCTGCGTATGTAGCTGTATATTAGTAAATATCTCCACAGAGATTAAGAAAAGCAGTAGCTTAATAATTTAGTACTTCCTGGTATGGTTACTGTACTGGTAACTGCCCAAAAGAATCTGGATTGTGGTGAGGGAACAGAGAAAAAAGCTCATTTAGGACCTGCACTTACGAAGGGGATAGGCAGCCTTATATCAGGGAGTAAACCTTCTGAGAATAAAAACAGCTGGAGCTTGTTAAGGTAATTACACAGGGGAAAGGATAATGTACTGGGAACTCCTCAGAAGAATCTGATTTTGGTGACGGGAGAGAGATAAAAGCTCATTTAGGAACGAAATGAACATGCTGCGTAGGTAGCTGTATATCAGTAAATATCTCCACTGAGATGAAGAAAAGCAGTAGCTTAATAAATTAAGTAATTCCTGGTATGGATACTGTACTGGTACCTCCCCAAAAGTGTCTGGATTGTGGTGTGGGAACAGAGAAAAAAGCTCATTTAGGAACGACATGAACATGCTGCGTAGGTAGCTGTATATCAGTAAATATCTCCACTGAGATTAAGAAAAGCAGTAGCTTAATAAATTAAGTACTTCCTGGTATGGTTACTGTACTGGTAACTCCCCAAAAGAATCTGGATTGTGGTTAGGGAACAGAGAAAAAAGCTCATTTAGGACCTGCACTTACGAAAGGGTTAGGCAGCTCTATATCAGGGAGTAAACCTTCTGAGAATAAAAACAGCTGGAGCTTGTTAAGGTAATTACACAGGGGAAAGGATAATGTACTGGGAACTCCTCAGAAGAATCTGATTTGTGGTGAGGGGAGAGAGATAAAAGCTCATTTAGGAACGACATGAACATGCTGCGTAGGTAGCTGTTTATCAGTAAATATCTCCACTGAGATTAAGAAAAGCAGTAGCTTAATAAATTAAGTACTTCCTGGTATGGTTACTGTACTGGTAACTCCCAAAAGAATCTGGATTTTGGTTAGGGAACAGAGAAAAAAGCTCATTTAGGACCTGCACTTACGAAGGGGGTAGGCAGCTGTATATCAGGGAGTAAACCTTCTGAGAATAAAAACAGGTGGAGCTTGTTAAGGTAATTACACAGGGGAAAGGATAATGTACTGGGAACTCCTCAGAAGAATCTGATTTGTGGTGAGGGGGAGAGAGATAAAAGCTCATTTAGGAACGTCATGAAAATTCTGCGTAGGTAGCTGTTTATCAGTAAATATCTCCACTGAGTTTAAGAAAAGCAGTAGCTTAATAAATTAAGTACTTCCTGGTATGGTTACTGTACTGCTAACTCCCAAGAGAATCTGGATTGTGGTGAGGGAACAGAGAAAAAAGCTCATTTAGGACCTGCACTTACGAAGGGGGTAGGCAGCTGTATATCAGGGAATAAACCTTCTGAGAATAAAAACAGCTGGAGTTTGTTAAGGTAATTACACAGTGGAAAGGATAATGTACAGAGGAATCCGCAGAAGAATCTGATTGGTGGTGAGGGGAGAGAGATAAAAGGTCATTTAGGAACGACATGAACATGCTGCATACATAGCTGTTTATCAGTAAATATCTCCAATGAGATAAGAAAAGCAGTAGCTTAATAAATTAAGTACTTCTGGTATGGATACTGTACTGGTACCTCCCCAAAAGAGTCTGGATTGTGGTGTGGGAACAGAGAAAAAAGCTCATTTAGGAACGACATGGACATGCTGCGTATGTAGCTGTATATTAGTAAATATCTCCACAGAGATTAAGAAAAGCAGTAGCTTAATAAATTTAGTACTTCCTGGTATGGTTACTGTACTGGTAACTGCCCAAAAGAATCTGGATTGTGGTGAGGGAACAGAGAAAAAAGCTCATTTAGGACCTGCACTTACGAAGGGGATAGGCAGCCTTATATCAGGGAGTAAACCTTCTGAGAATAAAAACAGCTGGAGCTTGTTAAGGTAATTACACAGGGGAAAGGATAATGTACTGGGAACTCCTCAGAAGAATCTGATTTTGGTGACGGGAGAGAGATAAAAGCTCATTTAGGAACGAAATGAACATGCTGCGTAGGTAGCTGTATATCAGTAAATATCTCCACTGAGATGAAGAAAAGCAGTAGCTTAATAAATTAAGTAATTCCTGGTATGGATACTGTACTGGTACCTCCCCAAAAGTGTCTGGATTGTGTGTGGGAACAGAGCAAAAAGCTCATTTAGGAACGACATGAACATGCTGCGTAGGTAGCTGTATATCAGTAAATATCTCCACTGAGATTAAGAAAAGCAGTAGCTTAATAAATTAAGTACTTCCTGGTATGGTTACTGTACTGGTAACTCCCCAAAAGAATCTGGATTGTGGTTAGGGAACAGAGAAAAAAGCTCATTTAGGACCTGCACTTACGAAAGGGTTAGGCAGCTCTATATCAGGGAGTAAACCTTCTGAGAATAAAAACAGCTGGAGCTTGTTAAGGTAATTACACAGGGGAAAGGATAATGTACTGGGAACTCCTCAGAAGAATCTGATTTGTGGTGAGGGGAGAGAGATAAAAGCTCATTTAGGAACGACATGAACATGCTGCGTAGGTAGCTGTTTATCAGTAAATATCTCCACTGAGATTAAGAAAAGCAGTAGCTTAATAAATTAAGTACTTCCTGGTATGGTTACTGTACTGGTAACTCCCCAAAAGAATCTGGATTTTGGTTAGGGAACAGAGAAAAAAGCTCATTTAGGACCTGCACTTACGAAGGGGGGTAGGCAGCTGTATATCAGGGAGTAAACCTTCTGAGAATAAAAACAGGTGGAGCTTGTTAAGGTAATTACACAGGGGAAAGGATAATGTACTGGGAACTCCTCAGAAGAATCTGATTTGTGGTGAGGGGAGAGAGATAAAAGCTCATTTAGGAACGTCATGAAAATTCTGCGTAGGTAGCTGTTTATCAGTAAATATCTCCACTGAGATTAAGAAAAGCAGTAGCTTAATAAATTAACTACTTCCTGGTATGGTTACTGTACTGGTAACTCCCCAAAAGAATCTGGATTGTGGTGAGGGAACAGAGAAAAAAGCTCATTTAGGACCTGCACTTACGAAGGGGATAGGCAGCTGTATATCAGGGAGTAAATCTTCTGAGAATAAAAACAGCTGGAGCTTGTTAGGGTAATTACACAGGGGAAAGGATAATGTACTGGGAACTCCTCAGAAGAATCTGATTTGTGGTGAGCGGAGAGAGATAAAAGCTCATTTAGGAACGACATGAACATGCTGCGTATGTAGCTGTTTATCAGTAAATATCTCCACTGAGATTAAGAAAAGCAGTAGCTTAATAAATTAAGTACTTCCTGGTATGGTTACTGTACTGGTAATTCCCAAAATCATCTGGATTGTGGCGAGGGAACAGAGAAAAAGCTCATTTAGGACCTGCACTTACGAAGGGTGTAGGCAGCTGTATATCAGGGAGTAAACCTTCTGAGAATAAAAACAGCTGGAGCTTGTTAAGGTAATTAGACAGGGGAAAGGATAATGTACTGGGAACTCCTCAGAAGAATCTGATTTGTGGTGAGGGGAGAGAGATAAAAGCTCATTTTGGAACGACATGAAAATTCTGCGTAGGTAGCTGTTTATCAGTAAATATCTCCACTGAGATTAAGAAAAGCAGTAGCTTAATAAATGAAGTACTTCCTGGTATGGTTACTGTACTGGTAACTCCACAAAAGAATCTGGATTGTGGTGAGGGAACAGACAAAAAAGCTCATTTAGGACCTGCTCTTACGAAGGGGGTGGGCAGCTGTATATCAGGGAGTAAACCTTCTGAGAATAAAAACAGCTGGAGCTTGTTAAGGTAATTACACAGGGGAAAGGATAATGTACTGGGAACTCCTCAGAAGAATCTGATTTGTGGTGAGGGGAGAGAGAAAAAAGCTCATTTAGGAACGACATGAACATGCTGCGTAGGTAGCTGTTTATCAGTAAATATCTCCACTGAGATTAAGAAAAGCAGTAGCTTAATAAATTAAGTACTTCCTGGTATGGTTACTGTACTGGTAACTCCCAAAAAGAATCTGGATGGTGGTGAGGGAACAGAGAAAAAGCTCATATATGAGCTGCACTTACGAAGGGGTTAGGCAACTGTATATCAGGGAGTATCGATTCTGACAATAAAAACAGCTGGAGCTTGTTAAGGTAATTACACAGGGGAAAGGATAATGTACTGGGAACTCCTCAGAAGAATCTGATTTGTGGTGAGGGGAGAGAGATAAAAGCTCATTTAGGAACGACATGAACATGCTACATACCTAGCTGTTTATCAGTAAATATCTCCACTGAGATTAAGAAAAGCAGTAGCTTAATAAATTAAGTAGTTCCTGGTATGGATACTGTACTGGTACCCTCCCAAAAGAGTCTGGATTGTGGTGTGGGAACAGAGCAAAAAGCTCATTTAGGAACGACATGAACATGCTGCGTAGGTAGCTGTACATCAGTAAATAACTCCACTGAGATTAAGAAAAGCAGTAGCTTAATAAATTAAGTACTTCCTGGTATGGTTACTGTACTGGTAACTCCCCAAAAGAATCTGGATTGTGCTGAGGGAACAGAGAAAAAAGCTCATTTATGACCTGCACTTACGAAGGGGGTAGGCAGCTGTATATCAGGGAGTAACCTTCTGAGAATAAAAACAGCTGGAGCTTGTTAAGGTAATTACACCGGGGAAAGGATAAGGTACTGGGAACTCCTCAGAAGAATCTGATTTGTGGTGAGGGGAGAGAGATAAAATCTCATTTAGGAACGACATGAACATCCTGCATACGTAGCTGTTTATCAGTAAATATCTCCACTGAGATTAAGAAAAGCAGTAGCTTAATAAATTAAGTACTTCCTGGTATGGATACTGTACTGGTAACTCCCCAAAAGAATCTGGATTGTGGTGAGGGAACAGAGAAAAAAGCTCATTAAGACCTGCACTTACGAAGGCGGTAGGCAGCTGTATAGCAGGGAGTTAAACTTCTGAGAATAAAAACAGCTGGAGCTTGTTAAGGTAATTATACAGGGGAACGGATAATGTACTGGGAACTCCTCAGAAGAATCTGATTTGTGGTGAGGGGAGAGAGATAAAAGCTCATTTAGGAACGACATGAACATGCTGCGTAGGTAGCTGTTTATCAGTAAATATCTCCACTGAGATTAAGAAAAGCAGTAGCTTAATAAATTAAGTACTTCCTGGTATGTTTACTGTACTGGTAACTCCCCAAAAGAATCTGGATTGTGGTGAGGGAACAGAGAAAAAAGCTGATTTAGGACCTGCAGTTATGAAGGGGGTAGGCAGCTGTATATCAGGGAGTAAACCTTCTGAGAATAAAAACAGCTGGAGCTTGTTAAGGTAATCACACAGGGGAAAGGATACTGTACTGGCAACTCCTCAGAAGAATCTGATTTTTGGTGAGGGGAGAGAGATAAAAGCTCATTTAGGAACGAAATGAACATGCGGCGTACGTAGCTGTTTATCAGTAAATATCTCCACTGAGATTAAGAAAAGCAGTAGCTTCATAAATTAAGTACTTCCTGGTATGGTTACTGTACTGGTAACTCCCCAAAAGAATCTAGATTGTGGTTAGGGAACCGAGAAATAAGCTCATTTAGGACCTGCACGTATGAAGGGGTAGGCAGCTGTATATCAGGGAGTAAACCTTCTGAGAATAAAAACAGCTGGAGCTTGTTAAGGTAATTAAACAGGGTAAAGGATAATGTACTGGGAACTCCTCAGAAGAATCTGATTTGTGGTGAGGGGAGAGAGATAAAAGCTCATTTAGGA